>NC_133655.1:142254905-142427171 GCF_009905375.1 Apium graveolens | reverse complement strand
AGGATCCAAGCAAGTCTGGGTCCTTAAAACTAATAATTAGTGGTCTTTGTGATTGCAGGGCAACATGAAAAATATTCTAGTTCTGGACAGTGGATGTTCAGGACATATGACTGGAAATAAGGCCCTGCTATCAGACTTTGTGGAGAAAGCTGGCCCAAGTGTTTCTTATGGAGATGGCAACATTAGAAAAATATTGGGATATGGCAATATCAATCTTGGAAATGTCATCATTAAAGAAGTAGCTCTTGTCTCAGGACTTAAACACAATCTGCTGAGTATAAGTCAAATATGTGACAGAGGTTATCATGTTGATTTCTTTGAAGAACACTGTGAAGTTGTGAGTAAATCTAAAGGCAAAGTTGTTCTGAAAGGATACAGGCGTGGTAACATTTATGAAGCTAAGCTTTCAACAAGTACTGATGGTTCTGCAATCTGTCTGATAAGTAGAACATCAATTGAAGAAAGCTGGAATTGGCACAAGAAACTCTCTCATTTAAATTTCAACAATATAAATGAACTGGTCAAGAAAGATCTTGTGAGAGGACTGCCAAAGTCATTATTTGCTCCTGATGGCCTTTGTGATTCTTGTCAAAAGGCCAAACAAAGAAAATCTTCATTCAAGAGCAAGACTGAATCATCAATTCTTGAGCGTTATCATCTATTACATGTTGATCTATTTGGTCCAGTAAATGTCATGTCTATTGCAAAGAAGAAATATGCATTGATCATAGTGGATGAGTTCACTAGATACACATGGGTGTATTTCTTGCACACAAAAAGTGAAACTGCATCTATCTTGATTGATCATGTCAAACATCTGGATAAATTGGTCAAAGATTCTGTGAAAACCTTAAGGAGTGATAATGGCACTGAGTTCAAGAATTTGATAATGGAAGAGTTCTGCAAAAACCATGGAATAAAGCAAGAATTTTCTGCTCCTGGAACTCCACAACAAAATGGAGTTGTTGAAAGGAAGAATAGAACTCTCATTGAAGCTGCACGTACAATGCTTGAAGAAGCAAAGCTTCCAACCTATTTCTGGGCTGAAGTTGTGCAGACTGCTTGTTTTACTCAAAATGCAACACTCATTAACAAGCAAGGAAAAACACCATATGAGATGGTGAAGAAAAAGAAGCCAAATCTGAAGTACTTTCATGTATTTGGATGCAAGTATTTTGTTCTCAAGACTCATCCTGAACAGCTATCCAAGTTTGATCTAAAAGCTGATGAAGGAATCTTTGTTGGATATCCACTTTCCACAAAAGCCTTCAGAGTCTATAATTTGAGAACAAAAGTGGTCATGGAATCTATCAATGTCTCCTTTGATGACAAGAAGATTACTGGTCTTGAAGATTTTATTGACCATGATCAGCTGAGATTTGAAAATGAAGACTCAAATTCTGATGCTGAAAATCCTGACAGTCTAAGTCCTGATACTGTAAATTCTGATGGATTAAACTCGGATGTTATTGAAACTGTGGTGACTACACCAAAGGAAGATGCACCTGTGCAGGGGGAGCATACTCAAGATCTTACCACATCTCAAGAAACATCAGAACATACGTCTGGATCTTCAAGTTCTGATTTGTCAAGTTCTGATAAGCCAAGTTCTGACAGTGCTGAAAATCTAAATTCTGAAGAATCCAACTCAGAGAGCATAGTTTCAGGGGGAGCATCAGAAAATGAAAATGAAGACAACATGGATCATGGGGGAGCATCCAGTTCTAGAGAAAACCTTCCATCTGCAAGGAAGTGGACAAAATCACATACACCTGATTTGATAATTAGAAATCCTGATGCAGGTGTCAGAACTAGAACAGGTACTTCAAACGAATGTCTTTACAATTCTTTTCTCTCTCAGACTGAGCCAAAGAAAGTGGAAGAAGCTCTTCAAGATGCTGATTGGGTGCAAGCAATGCAGGAAGAGTTAAATGAATTTGAAAGAAACAAAGTCTGGACCCTAGTGCCAAGACCAAAGAATAGATCTGTTATTGGTACAAAGTGGGTATTCAGAAACAAAACTGACAGTGATGGCATAATTACAAGGAATAAGGCAAGGCTGGTTGCAAAAGGGTATTCTCAACATGAGGGAATTGATTATGATGAAACATTTGCACCAGTTGCTAGGTTAGAAGCCATAAGGATATTTTTGGCTTATGCTGCTCACAAAAAGTTTAGCTTTTCTCAATGGAGAATTGGAGGAGGAAGTATATGTTGAACAACCTCCAGGCTTTGTAGACTCTAAACATCCAGATTATGTCTACATGCTTGATAAAGCACTTTATGGACTTAAGCAAGCTCCTATAGCATGGTATGAGACTTTAGCTCAGTTTCTTCTGGAAAGTGGATTCAACAGAGGAACAATAGACAAAACACTGTTCTACCTCAACCATGGAAAGGACTTACTTCTGGTCCAGATTTATGTTGATGATATCATTTTTGGGTCTACAAATGACAGACTTTGCAAGAAGTTTGCCAAACTGATGCAGTCAAGGTATCAGATGAGTATGACGAGGGAACTTAGCTATTTTCTGGGCCTTCAAGTAAAGCAGAATAAAGAAGGCACTTTTATTTGTCAAACTAAGTACACCAGAAACTTGCTGAAGAAATTTGGAATGCAAGATTGTTCAAGTGCATCCACTCCCATGGCCACTGCAACAAAACTGGATAAGGATACTGGTAAATCAGTAGATATTACTGATTACAGAGGTACGATTGGCTCTCTACTTTATCTAACTGCTAGTAGACCTGATATCATGTATGCTACCTGTCTTTGTGCAAGGTTTCAAGCAGATCCAAGAGAACCTCACTTAACAGCTGTGAAAAGGATTTTTAAGTATCTTAAAGGAACAGCTGATCTGGGATTGTGGTATCCTAGAGAATCAGATTTTAAACTAATAGGTTACTTAGATGCAGATTTTGCAGGTTGCAAAATTGACAGGAAAAGCACAAGTGGAAGCTGCCAATTTCTTGGAGGCAGATTGGTTTCTTGGTTCAGCAAGAAACAATAGTCAATTTCCACATCAACTGCAGAAGCAGAGTATATTGCTGCAGGAAGCTGTTGTGCACAGATTCTTTGGATGAAGAATCAGTTACTGGATTATGGGTTAAAATATTTCAAATCCCTATTTACTGTGATAATCAAAGTGCTATTGCTATGACAGGTAATCCAGTTCAACACTCTATGACAAAGCACATCAGCATCAGGTACCACTTCATAAGGGAACATGTGGATGAAGGTACAGTGGAATTGAACTTTGTTCTAACAGATCAACAACTAGCAGATATCTTCACAAAACCATTGTGTGAAGCCACTTTTATAAGATTGGTAAATGAACTTGGAATGGTTTCAGGTTCTTTCTCTAAATCTGCTTAGTCTTGTTCTGTTATATCAGACTTTATGATCAGTATTTACATAATTTAATCTCTTTGTGTATTCTGTGCTTAATTGACAAATGTGTTTAAGTACTGACTGTTGTCTGATATATATTTCTAAACTCTGATAAGTGATATGTCTGTTTAAGTAACTATTCAATCCTATGAGGATAACTGTGCTAGATGCTGACCTAGTAGTCTTCAATAAATAAATGATCCCATGTAAGAAGTAATTATTTCTGTGGAAATCTATTGACACAAGCAAATTCTAATAATTGAGCTTAGTTGAGTTTACTTTGTTTATCTTATTACTAAGTCATAAATTAGAATAATGCTACTCATCTGTTAAGTTCTGATACTAGTAAATCTGCTGAATGCACTAAGTGCTGATAAACCTCACTTATCAAAAGAAAAAGCAAAAGGATCAAAGAATAAAATCAGGTACTCCTTTGAGATCTAGAGTAAAAATGTGGAAGGGACGACCCAAGTGCATTGCTGGTATTAAGTAAATATGCATTAGAAAAGCAAAATATTTTCTTGGTGACTTTTCACACTCTTTGATTATTGGAGAAATACTCTGATAATAGCATAAATTCTGATAAGCAGTCGTGACTCACTTACACTGAGAAGCCACTGTGAAATGGAATTTAAAAAGATGCACAAAATTAGCACAAAATAGTTGAGGTGGACTCAAGCATGAACTCATTCAACAGTAGGTTATAGAATAATGACAGCTCTTTAGCAAAGTTTTAGTTATGCCTTATTTCTAAGATGTACTGAAGTGAATCAGACTTTACTCTTTGTCTGACATTTAGCTTAATGCACACACTAATCACTCCATATGAATGATGAAAATTACTGTGGTGATCTATGTTGTTTTAGATAAACAGTCATTGTGTCACTTTGCACAAATTCTGAGGATAAGTTCTGATTGCATGTTCTGATGATTAAGTTCTGAAGAATATAACTCAGAACTTGTATGAGGACTTACTAAGATAGGCATTCCTTTTTCGAGTTAAGAAATTATGTTCTGATGACTGTTAATTTCTGATATAAGTCTAAGTTCTGATATTACAGTCTAATTCTTTACTTGACTTATCTGTGGATAAAATTTGATAACAGTCTCGGTTCAAACTAGAATATGTTGAAGTGGAAGATTAATAGTCACCATGGTTAGGGTTAATAGTATTCGTACTTGAACAGTCAACTTTTACTTGCTTCTTGTGCGCATTAAACCATGTTTTCTCTTTCCAATGAATGTTTTTCTTTTTCCAAGTCTGGGGAGACGAGGTAGAATTAATTCTACCTGTCAGCATTAAATTCCTTTGCGTCTCCTGGCATTCTCTTGCCTATATAAGTAACCACTTCACATCAGCCTTCCCATCAATTTTTTTTACAAACTCACCTTACCTTCATACTTTTTCTTTCAAAAACACCATGGTCAGATACAACATGTTTTTGAACTACGAAACATTCAATATGGAGCTAAGCTGTGCCGATTGGCAGCAGGAATGGCATGTCACTGCCATTCCTGATGAGATATGGGACACTGTCCCACAGGAGGTACTCACCCACCTCCTGTTCTTCTATATGGATTACCATCGCCATCTGGAGCGATTGGAGGAGGAAAGGCTGGAAGCTCTCCGCCAGCAAGAGCGAATCATTCGACTCGCCATTCTGTTTGTCGAGAGTAGGAAGAAGAAATGATTTATTTTCTTCTTCCTGTTTTTCTTCATCATCAGCCTTGCCCTGCTTCTTGAGCTAGGACTAAGGCTGTTGATGTTAGGTTTAGCAGCTTAGGGAAATCTTGTATAAATTCTGATGTAATTTCAATTTCATGAATGTATTCTCTTCATATATTAATGAAATTTGTTTTTGTTTCAAGATTTTGTCTCTAAGTTATTTTGTAATGCATTGATAAATCCTGATAAATATTCATATTCTGATGACCATATAAATTCTGTTTTAATTTAAGTTCTGATTTTACTTTATCAGTACTTCCTCATCTGATTTATCTTGGTCATTTTCACTTGATTTATATTCAGAATATTAATGTTGCAGTGAAAAATAGTTAAATAAGTGGGAACGGTTTCAATTTTGAATTAAAACTGTTTCACCTTGATTAATGGAATATCTGGGTAAGTGGAACGGTTTTTCCTTGAAAAATGGCAAGTGGGTAAGTAATGATTACTGTTTTCTCGAGCCCAGTAACTATCCGTTATTACTGCATGTCTGACAGGTGTCCAACGGTAACATTTTTTTTCAGAGTATAAGTAAGAAAGAGAGAGGTTTTTTTTAATCTTTTATTTCCCTTCATATTTTTTCTCTCTACTTGTTTTTACTCTCCTTCTTCTTCTAACATTGGTTTTTCATACAGACATTTTATCAAACACCTAACAGGCACTTTTAAATCAAAATTTTTCACATGGCACCTAAGGATTTAATCATTGATGGAGCTAAATTTGTTCCAAACAACTATGCTGCAATTCTTGATCTTGCTGAAGCTCCATCTGAATTGCATTTTGTGCAAGATCTTCTTGCACACAATGAGATTGGGTATGCATTGACCCAGCCTTCAGTCTTTTCGAGCCAACAAGTTCTGACGTTTTGGCGGACTGGGCACTTTGATAATGGTGGTACACATGGCACTCCTAGTATTGTTTTCGAAGTGGGTGATTCTTCATATGCAGTTACTCCTGGTACAATACGCAGGGCTCTACATCTCCCAGAAGGATGTACCTTTTCAATTCCAGAGGAATCAGCTCTTCAGGAGTTAATGGCCACTTTGGGGTATGAACAGAGTTTGGCAAAACTTGGGCAGTTGAAACGGGCTCATATCAGAAGAGAATGGAGCTTCTTCTTCGACTGCATCACTAAAGCTTTTGGAAACAAGTGTTTGAATTTTGATGTTATCCCAATTATGAGTCAGCACATCGGGTATGCTGTTATAAACCAAACTCATTTTGATTTTGCAACTGCTATAATTGGTTTTATTGGGGATAGGATGACAGAGGATAGGAATGTTGTTTACTTTGCTAGATTCTGTCAACTTATATATACATTTTATACTGATGAACCTCAATTAGTCAGTTCCTCAACTCCACCTTTTAAGGTTGCAAAACGCTACTTTAATGACCTGATAAATGCTGACACTAAAAAATCAGTGGTTAGACCTTTACAGATTCCTCAGTCCGTAAAACAGATCTTAGTAAATGCTGATCCTGATACTTATAGATCTGTTTATTCTGATGTCCAACCAACAACACACACCCAAACACCACAACAACTATCAGCACCTACCACTCATTCTACTCAACCAACCCTCAGGACATATATCTCCACTTCACAGACTGTTCAACCCTCATCCTCAGTACCTACAGTGAAGCCTTCCTCTTCCAAACCTAAGAGGACAAAGACTGTTCCTCAAACACCCCAAAAGAGAAGGAGGATTGCTTTGAGAGATGAATCTGATACTGAGGAACAGGTTCCTTCTTCAGAACCTGTTATTAATGAAGCTGAGAAAGAGACTTCTCAGAAGGATTCTGGAATTGGGGGATCTAGGCTTCTTAAGAGGCTTAGAAGAATGACAGTTCCTGAAACTCCCAAGGAATCCAAATCTACAAAGAGATACAAGAAATAGAGGGCAAATAGGCCAGTTTCAGATGCTGAAGAGGAAGCAGCTAAGGAAGGGGATCAGGAATCTCTGATCTCACAAGAAAAGGAATTTGCTAAAGTTACTTCTTCTCCATCAACTCCATCTAAAGAAGCTGTTTCTGAAAAGGTCAACACACCATCTGTATCTCCTGTTGATCCAGGCACAAGTGCTGATATTGATGTTCAAAACTTGGTTGTGCCTGAAGTAATTCTCTTAGAAGCTCCAACAGCAACTAATCCTTCAATAACACCTGTTACTGATGCTGTTCAAACTCCAGAGTTATCTACAACACCTTCTCTGCATCTAGATGCTGATGATCAGACTTTAGGTGAGCATCAGGATATGGCTGTTGATCAGAACTTAGAACCAGATCAGCAATTAGAGGATGCTGAAGCCTCCATTGCTACTCACACTGTTGTTTTATCAGAGGATACTGATTCTGTAAGTTCTGATGCTGCAAATGCTGGAGATACTGGTGATGTTGCTCCAACTGAAGATGCTGATGAAGCAGGTCCTTCAGGACATGCTCCTCAACAAACTACTCTTAAGTCTGAACTTGTTAAGAAGTTTGTTACCGGAGAAGAACCAGTGCCTTGGAGTGAAACTCCTGCAGGACAGGAGTGGACTAAGAAATGGAATTCAGTTCCTGTGTTCCAACTGAAAAGCATCTTGCTGAGCACTTGACTAAAGCTGATGAAATGTTAAATTCTGATGATTTTAAAACCCAGCTTAGAGTCACTGCATTGAGTACTAAACATCTACAAGGTCTTCATTCAACTACTCACGCAGAACTACACAAGATTTGGGAAGAATTTATCAAACAAGATCAAGTTCACAAGATTGATAAGAAACAATTCTTTAAGCCTACCTTTGACAGGATTGCTTTTATTGAGAAGACTCAAGAGAAACAATAAGCTCAGATTGATGATATTCTGAAAAATCAAGCTTCTCAGCAATCTCAACTTACTGAAATCCAAGCCTCAGTGGAATTGCTTGTCTCTCTTCTACTACCTGCTGATGCCAAAAGGGGGAGAAAGTAATTAAGTCCAAATGCAAGACTGACAAGACACTGAAAGGGAACAATGATGAAAAGGATGATCAAGGAAACTCTGGAATGGGTAGAGGTCATAATCAAGGTAGAGGTTTCACATCAAGAAAAGCTGAAATCACAAGTCCCAGGACAAGTTCTGATACTGGGAAAAGAATAAGTTCTGCTACTGGTAAAAGGATAAGTTCTGATGAACTTTTAGATCTTGATGAGGAAATGTCAAGACAGTTATTTCTTCAGGAAAATCCAGGAATGGACTTGGAGAGTTTAATGGAAGAAGAAGCCAGACTTAAATCAGAGAAAGTCACATCTAAATCTGAAGCTTCTGGTAAAAAGCCACTTCCAAAACTCAAAGGCATTGTGATCAAAGAAAGGACACATACTGAAGCAACATTGGCTAAATTACAACCGTAGATAGATCCAAGATCCAAGGGTAAAGAAAAGGTTGGTGAACCTATCAAGGTTTATGTGCCTCCTGAGGATGAAGAAATTACTGATGAAAAGGATGATCTTGCTCTGACTTCAAGAAAAGTTCTTAAAACAATCTCTGATATGGCTCAAGTTGTTCAGAGTCAAGAAACTGTAAGTTCTGATATTCAGAAGAAGCAAGTAACCTCTGACATAGCTCAAGTTAACTTGATATCAGAAGATAGACCAAAGACACTCCTACCAAAGATTCACTAAAGCAAAACAGACTCAACCTTTGAAGACTACTGCAAATGGTTTTGAAGCTAGAGTAGTTACTAGAAAGGAAGCAAAAGATAAAACTGGATTGGGAAGTGCTGATGAAAGAAGAATACATAACACTACCAATGATCCAACTTCCTTGAGTGAACCAGGTATTGGAGCAACTCCTGAGAGATTGAATCAACTGGAATCTGTACAAATGGTTTACCATACCTACTTGAAAGAATACATCTTGTTGTATTTCATGACAGATGGTAGGGTTTATCATATAAGGCAAAATGCCATTCCATTGAAGTGTTTTGAAGAATTGGAGCATGTACTATTCTTACTTCAAGTGGATGACAGATTGACAGGAATGCTGCAAACTATCTGAAGGATCAGATTCAGAGACAGAAAAGGCTTTATTCTGTTAAGTCTGACAGCACATATGTTCCAAAGTACAGAGATCACAAGGGTGATATAGTTGAAATGAAGCCCAATTCTGCTCAAATTATAACTACCTTTCTAGGGTACAAGGCTGTGAAATTCAATCTTGAGTCTGATAAAGCTTATTTGATCAGACTGGATCAGGATATAAGAAAAGCAAAGATTAATGATCTCAGGGCTGCAATCTTTCAAATTGGTGAAGATACTGCAGAGCTTAAAGATGCCAAAAGTAGAATGATTGATGAACTTAGATATGCTGAGAGATGTTTGTTGAAGAACTATCTCAGAACAACTCCTGACATCAGAGAGATCAGAAGATGAAGCCAAGTCAAAGATCTACAACTGCTTAAATTTTGATATTTGTACAGACTGAAGTTGTTATCAGAAGTTAAATATTGGTAAAGCTTTAAGGACTGCAAGTTGTAGTTATCTAGTCTAATTCTCATGCATTTGTACTTAATATTTTTGACATCATCAAATATCTGTTAAACTTGTATATTATGCTAATTTACAAGTTGGGGGAGATTGTTAGATATATTTGATAATGTCATGGCTAATATGATTTATGTTTAGTTTTCAGATCTTACTTAACATGACAAATCAGTACTTAACTGGGAATCAGTACTTATACTGGAAGTCAGGACTTAAGGATATCAGTACTTATATTATCAGGAGATAATCATCAGAAGTTGGATATCAGAACTTAAGTGCTGAAGGACGATTAGATAAGGAAAGTAGCTGATTAAAGGAAAGAAGATCGAGATAAACATAAGAAGAGATATGCATGAAGAAGGAGTTCCGTGAAGAATGGAATACTTGGAAGAAAAGATATCTGATTGATATATTTTAGGAAGCAGAATTATATTCCATATCAATTAGCGATTATCTTGTAACTGTGTATTATATAAACACAGACATAGGTTTTACACTATAAGTGTTATCATATTCAAGAAGATTATTTATTATAACCCTAGCAGCTCTCGTGATATTTGTTCATCATTGAGAGGTAACAGTTCCATACTGTAACAGAGTTTATTGTTTCAATAAAGTTTGTCTTTTGTTACTTAAGATATTAAAGTTCAATTTGATTGTATTATACACTGTATTCACCCCCTCTACAGTGTGTGTAACCTAACAGATTACAATACTCTCTCAAAGGGTGAACAGATATCCTTAAGAGCTGTTAGGTTATATGTATGATAAAAATAATGCATGACTTAATAGTGTTAACCTAATATGTGTTTATATATTACACAGTTACACAATCAATCTAGTTGATATGATATGCATAAATAAGGTATCCTAATACATATCCAACTATTGATTACTATAAATAAGTAAAGTCCTACACCAATATATCTCTATAAATCAAAGTCTTCTAGAGAGAATCAATTACTTCTTGGAACTCAGTCTTGACATATGCTAATGGAAAAATACTGATATTAAACTCTGATATGTTAAATACAAATAAGCTTGATAAACTTTGATATCTTCTAGTAGTAAACTTTGATGGAAAACTATGATTGTAAATGTTGATATCATCAAATCATATCTAACAATCTCCACAAATTATGCATTATAAAAATATGTACAAGTTTCCATTTGATGATGTCAAAACCATCTAAATGTATAGATATTTACATATGTGCAGTCTTACAGTTAGTGTCTTCAGACTTTATTTTCAATCTTGAATCTTAGCATATCCAGCAGCTTTATCAAAGAATTTTCTGAGTAGATTTTCCTCATCTATATTCAAGTATATATCCATTCTCTGTTTGATATCCTTCATCTCTTGAGTAGATTTATCATTATGATAGATACTACTCTAAGGTCATGAAGTTTGGATTTGCTAAGTGATAGATCATCTAGCTCCAGAAATCCAAACTTTTTATCATTTGAATTAAAAGTGAGAACTCTTACTCCAATAGAATACCCGAGCTCCTCCTGTAGGCATATCAACATTTTGATCATCTTTATTTATATACTTTAAATGTACTTGGATTTGATGAGCATTCCTTTCTGCTTTCTAGATACCAAGTTCTTCAAATATGCAGACCATCTGGCAGTTGTAGAGTTGATGACTTTTAGCAATGTCACAATGTATTCCAACTCTTGCCATGGTTTGTCTTGTATATGTTCTTGTGAAATTCTTAATCTTTTTCCTGACTCAAATAAATATACTATATTTTCTTTTGGCTTATTTGTGTCAAACAAATAAAGCACAATCTGGATAGATATAATCTTTTGTAGATCTTCAAGCTTCACATTCTCACCAATTCCTGGAAAATTCCCTAGCTCTCTGAGAATTAAGTCATTCCATGTATAAGTATCAGCATTAGGAAGATCCAAACCATCTTTTCTTCCAACCAATCTTGCTTGTGAATTTCCACTATAATTCTGTTAATGGCTTCAGATGATACTTATTTAGGTGATGGTTTCTTGCTGCCCCATAATAACTTCTTTTTTCAGCTACTGAAAGTTGAGAAGTATCAGGCCTTATAGATTCTTTAGATTCAGGCTTTTCTTCATCATATTTTAGGTCATCTTTAGGAAATGAATGATCATATTTTACTTCTTGAGCAGTTATATCTTTAATATGTGTAGTATCAGAGGTTGAGATACGTAGAGCTTCGACATTTATTTCTTCAATTTCCTTAACTTGAGCAATGATAGAGGTTAATTTCATACTCTCATCATATTTTACTGGAATATCTTCAACTTGAGCTTTGTCAGGGGTTGAGACTTCTGAATCAGAGTTTAAATATTTCAGTTCAAGCTTTAAAGATTCACCAAATTTTTCTTTCCCTTTATATCTCATGTCATTATTAAGAATAGCTTGAGACCTTGGAATAGGCCTTTAAACATCCGAAGTTTGACCGACCTCCTTGATTACAATTCCTCCTGTCGGTCTTTCGATTTCTGGAAAATCATCAAATGTTAGAACAATCAGTGTTTACATCATCATCTTTTAGCAATTTGAATTTTTTTTCAGCTATCTGATCTGCTCAATATCAACATATGGACATTCTCTTTCAAACACTCTTCTAGCTACTTTAGCATCAAATGTTAGAAGTTTTGGATCTTTATAGTGAAGAGTTATCTTTCTACCTTTATACTTTAGTGTTTGTAAAAACTGACTAGCCTCAACACCAGCTTCTAACTCTCGGCTAGCTTGGTCTTTATCAGCATTTGTGACTGTCAGAGTTTGCTTTTCAATAGTGGTAGTCACAGTTGTAGTCAGTTTTTTTGTAAGCACGGTCTTAGAGACTTGTTATTTTCCTCTACCTCTAACATCCCCTCTTCCTCCACCTCTTCTAGATTGGCTAGTGGTCTTAGAGATACCACTTGATCCAATTAGGTCTCCTCCTGTACTTTTATGGGTTTTGACTCACTTATTCTCTCCATCTGGAGCATCATCCTTGTCATCAACATTTGACTTGAGCTGCTTGCATTTATATTTTGATATAATCTCCTCCTTTTTGGAATCATCACCAAGTAAGAGAGAGATTATCAGCTCTAGGGAGTGCTGAACCTCATCCAACTGCCCAGACATCTTGGCTTGAGTTTTTTCCAAATTCACTTGATTAGCCTCAATTTTGTCATGTCTGGAAATTATGGGCTTCAACTGCCTCTGTAGCTCAAACTCTGATTTTGTTTTAGCCTCATGAAAAGCATATTTCAATGCATCCATTTGAGATTGAGATTTGGCTTGAGTAGAGTGAATTGATTTGACCATAAGCTCTGAAGCTTTAAGGTGAGCAAGCAAAGAAGGATCTTTGATCTGAGATTCAGCTGTTTGCAAGTGTTTGGTAGCATTATGAAGTGAAACAGGATAAATATAATCCTTCCATTTAGAATTCGATTCTTCATCTTCATAAACTTTAAAAAATTTAGCAGCTCTTGCATTTATCAGCTTTTGCCTATCCTTCTCAGGCATATCTTCATGAAAGAGATATTCATCCAAGTCTTCATTAGAATGCAAATCAACATTAATTTTTGAAATATCAATGTCATCTTCAGACTCATAATCATGAATAGAAGTTTCATCATCAGCCATTGGCTTCTGCAACTTCTATGCCACTTCATCTTCAGCATCAGAGTTTGATAAAATATTTTTTAAAGAAGCATTATGTGAGCCAACAACTTCAGAAAATTCAATCTCAACATCCATATGTAGTTTAAGATCTTCATGAATAGTGGCCATAAGAACAGATACATCAACATTTATTTCTAACACTTTAGTTCTAGTGGATTGAGCAGGAAATTCAGGAATGGACTATTCTGTAACTTCAACTTTAGCAGGAACATAGAGTGTAGAAGGTGGAATAGAAATATGAATGGACTGTTGTAGTTTCTTAGTCATAACAGGGATTTTTATGATGGATGAAGTGCTGATAGGAGTGGATTGCAATAAAATATTAGCATCTATACTTGTAGGGAAAGTATAAGCATTTGCACTTGATGCTACAAAGTGTTTCTGAGGAACTATAGGATGCAGAACTACACCTGTTTCTAGTAAACTCTGAGCACCTGCAAAAAACAAGGGACCACTTAATTCTTTATGTTCTTTTTAAAATAGTCTCACTACTTCTCACACCACTCATATCTTGACTTTTGAGAGTCAGATTTTGCTCACTAGGATTAATTAAATCTTGTCCCTCAACTACTTCTCCTTTTTCCAGGTAAGGATCTTGCCTCTCATTATTTCTGTTTTTCTCCAAATCTTTTCTCTCAATCTTACTAGAAAGGCTTAGAAAAATATGTCCTAGAGAAATAAGAGGTGGCTGAGAAGTGTTGGATATGGTCACATGAACAGGGTTATCTCTAGATAAAGGACTTTCCACAGTCATCCCATCGGTATTTAAGGTAACATTAAACTCTGATATAGTATTAGTATTAAAATTAAATGTTGATAATGAAAAATCAGAATTTGTACCTTGTACATGCGTAGATGGAGAATCCATTAGTATAGAAGAGAGAGGATGGGCTTGTATAATACCATCAGAATTTGGTGTGTTGTGCACCC
Source organism: Apium graveolens (assembly GCF_009905375.1). Lineage (NCBI taxonomy): Eukaryota > Viridiplantae > Streptophyta > Magnoliopsida > Apiales > Apiaceae > Apium > Apium graveolens. Next base: position 142,412,954 of record NC_133655.1, on the reverse strand, counting down.
TTCCAGCTTGATCAACCATCATTTCTTCTCCAGATAAATCGACATCAAAAGCAACACTTCTGAGAGGATTCACCTTGATAAGTTTTGGAGGAATAATTAGAGCTGCTACTACAAGAGAATCTCGAGTTGTTGTTGTAGTAAGTTCTTGTGGACTCTCTTCTGATTCTAAATCAGGAATAGTAACAAAATCCTAATTTGCTGCAGTTGGAGAGTGTGGTGCAACTTCGGATTTTACTAGCTCATCAGCATCTGCAAACAGACCTTCGCTAGTACCAAGATCAACATTGTAACACCCCCAAATCCGGGGTCGGGGATCTAGGTTATCACAAGTTCTATTTCCATTAATCAATATTTAATCTTGAATCAACGACTAACTACTGCATACTGACCCCACAGTACACACACACACGCCACGCATTATAGTCTCAGAGATGAAACCGAAAATAGTACAAGTCATATTATCCATAAATTATAAGTTATTACACCTCAAATCTAAATAAATTTACATGTTCTTTTCCATTATAATAATTCATAGATATACATAAGTCTAATACATCAAAAGTTGAAAGCCTAGCCTATTGCTAGTTCCTACCTCAGCCACAACGGCATCAACGCCTACAGGAAACTGTGGAACATTTCCTATCCGTTCGCGAATTGGGAGCTTGGTCCTGTTCATCTTGTCTAGCTGTTGTTGTGTGATGAAAAAATGAAGCAAGGGTGAGCAAAATAGCTCACCAAAATAACATGTATATTATGATTAATATATGAGCATTCTCATAGTATTTATGAAAGTCTTGGTCAAGAAAAAATGAACCAAGTTTGATGTCTTAACGTGACAAAGTCTCAGAATATTTAATATATATATATTCACAATATATATATATAGTTTGATCAATAATGCAAAGTATCTTTATCAATAGTTTTTCTGAAAATCTTTGTTGTGTATAAGATAATCATTCACTAAATATAAGTTAAATGCCGAAGTTACAAGATACTTCAAAATACCTATATATTGCTTTAGAAAGACCACCGGAACTACTACTGTTCAAAATGTAATTAGTTTCAAAAGTTCATCACATAGAGGAAGCTACAAGATAAAACTTGTATAGAATCAATCTTTGAAATATCATTTAAAAAGAAATGAAGTTACAAGATACTTCATAAAGTTCATATATATATACACATACATATATATATATATATATATATATATATATATATATATCTCATACACTCCTTGAAAGCCTCTGTTATGAAAAGTATAAACAGAGTGGTAATACCCAATGATTTTGGAAGGAGGAAAGCTTTGGCATAAACCCGATACCTTGCTGATCAGGGAAAGATATCAATCAAGTCACTTCTCTAATAGTAGATGGATGAATTCCTCGCCGGTCATCACCCTGATCGCATTAGGACCTCATGCTGGACTGTCACCCAGGCACTTACGCATTGATGGACTGTACCCCAGCCACTTACACTTTGATAGACCGTACCCCGGTCTATGTCGCCTATCCTAACGCATTTTGATGGACTTACTTCCCGAATGTTGGGCAAGTAATCAAAAACTCTTTTTTCAAGTCAGCAACTTCGTTGTGACAAAAAAATACACCACTGAGTTGGATCCCTCAGATTTTGAGCGAGTATTTAAATATCCCCATGAAAGGAAATGTTTAAATTAAAAACGAGTTTTGGGATCCGCTCTAACTTTTAAAATCATTTTGAATATTTGAAAACATTTTTGAAAACATTTGAGGTAAAGATGATTAATAAATCGGTTTCAAAATATTAAAAGAAATATAAATATTATTCTTTAAATAATATTCCAATAAAAAATAGCTTTTATAAAAATAAATGAAGTAAAAGTTTTTAAAACTAATACTTGAAACGAATAATAATTAGCAAAAGATATACTTATATGAAAGTAAAATCTTTATTTGGATAATCGAAAATAATGTTTGGTTATTATTCAAAACTATCGAATATACCTTACTCGATTAGTAGTTATAGAAAATTATATATAATATACTCGGGAACCTCGCCTCTCGGTTTTAGGAAAAATGTTTAACTTTGGGTCCCCTATACAAAGGGTATACATAAATACTGTGTTAGGCCCTTAATCAACTGTAGAGGGGGGGGGGAATATAGTTAATACAAGTAATTCGACAAAGCTTCAATAGAATCAACAACTTTTATATTAACTGATAAAAACTTATTACAAATGTAATCTCTCGAAAGGATGAACAAATAAAGTCCTTCATCGCCTTGAGTTCCTGTTTCCTTTTCCTTATCGAAGATCAACTGATGTGACAAATACTGATTACATCATCCGTTGACATCATCATCCGTTGATATCATCACCCGTCGATATCATCATCCATTGACATCATCATCATTTGTTGATACATAAGTTCTGATGTGAACTTCTGATAGTTTCTGCTTGATATCATCAATTGCTCCTAACAATCTCCCCCAACTTGTTCATTATGGGAATATGGACAAGTTCCAATTGATGATGTTAAAACTATCTAAATGCAGGAATCAAGTATGCATATTCAATCTTGCTTAGTGAATATCAGACTTTACTCTTCCTTCTGAACTGCTTCTTTAACTTGAGCAATGTCAGTGGTTAATTTCAGTTCATCAGCCCAGTTAGCTCCATAAATCTTCCTTCTTTGGTGAGCTTGGCTAATTTCTTATTCTTCTTCTTCTTCTTCACATTTTTCTTCAATATCATAAGCCCGAACTTCTGTATAGATTGGATCTATCAGCATTTGAGATTTAGTTTCCTTAGATACTGTTTTCTTCTTTGCAACAACTTGGCTTTAGACTTTGAAATCTTTGACTTCTCTCCTATATTCTCTTTTCCTTTAAGCTTCTTCATGGAATTCTTGAAGTCTTCCTCCATTTGCCTTATTTGTTCAAGATCAACTCCAGGATTTTCTCTTGCAAATATTCTTCTACTCACCTCAGAGTCAAATAATTGAATCTTTGGATCCTTGTAGAATAGAGTTGTCTTTTTCCTTTAATTTCAGAGTTTGAAGATATTGACTTGCTTCAACACCAGCTTCTATCTCCAGAATATCTTGGTCTTCATTAGTAGTTGTGACTTGTAAATATTGTTGCATATTTATAGTCACTGTAATAACCCCAAAATTTTGAACTTTTTGTAACCCTTATGAATAGTGTTTTTGCTGATATTGCTGAATAAGAAAACTTTTCATGCCACACTATGTAGGGGTTCTTTTATTGTTATTCTGAGATCGTATTAGTACTCTATATGATAAATAAGTGTATGTAAAGATCGTCAGAATCCAAATTCGAACACTTTGATTTTTCCCGAAAATCCACTAGATACCGAAAGAATTAAGTATAAGGTAACAGGATAAAAAGGATTTAAATTCAAGGATTATAAGAGAGGATCATAAAAGGAATATAATGTATTGAGAAAGGTTAAGGAAACCCAAGTAATAAGATCCCGAGGATGATCCCTCAAACGATAAACGAAAACGAAAGTTAAGCGAACCGTATAACAGATCAGCAGTCATTAGCCAAGTAATTAGAAGCTAATCAAAGAGGTTAGTGAGGATGATGTCATCAAACCAATAAGAAGAGGACAAGTGTGGGAGGATGACATAACAAGATGACATAAGCATGACAAAGAAAAGTGTGTTGTTGGTTGATTAAGAACCACACAAAAGTTACCATGGTAAAAAGTAATTAAAACAAATCAAAAGCAACCAACCAAGCCAAAAACAATTCATTTCACCAAAACACAAAGTTGACTTCTCTTTTCTTCATCAAAGCTCTCGGCCTCTCTTTGTTTTCAAGAAGAAAAAAACCAAAATCTAAGATCCAAGCCTTGTTAATTAGTGAGGTAATTATCTAATACTCCTTATGCATAGATATAGCTATCCTATAAGTTTGAGCTTCTAATTCATTCACAATCTCTTCCTAAAAATCATGGAAGAAGAGGGTGAATAGTGTTTTTCAAGAACTTAAATTTTTGTTCTTGAGTTTTTGTTTAGATTAAGCTTGGATAAGGACTTTTAAGGGTGATTCCAAGCTAATTACTTGATTCTCCACTCTCCAAGGAAGGTATAACCCCTCAAACCCTAACTTTACTTGAGTATTAGGTTTAGTTTTGTTGTTATGGTTCATAAGAAGCATGATTCTTGTAGACTTAGAGATTGGTTGGTTTTATTATGTTTTGGAGTTGTAAATCTTGATGATTAGTTAATAAACTTAAGTAAACTCTTAGTTCATGATTGAGAAATAAGTATGAATTGGTAATATTGAGTTATTGGGGCTGTTGTAGTATGGTATGGATGGATTTTGGTTGTATGAATGAATTGTGGTTGATTGGTGGTTGGTTTGGAGTAGAATAAAATTGGTAATCGCGTAAACATAGCCGTCGTAATGTCCGATTTACTTTAGACTGTTTTTGCTCTTAACATTAGGACCCGAGAACTCCCTGTTAGATTTTGACCATTGCCATTATTAGATAGTTCATGTTACGAGCTTCGTTTTGATATAAGGTTCGTTTGAATCCGATATACGGTTTAGGAGAAACGATCGTTTTAAGTAACGGCGTTTCGCGAACGAACCATTACCCCTCGCCTTACTTTGAAACATAGGTTAAAGACCTTAAAGGATTAATTGGAGTATGAATCATTTATGTAAAGTGTATTAGGCAGTTGGTAAGGCACTCACAAAAGAATCGCCTTAAAACCCTTAATGGTTAATTTATTAAAAATGTTGGAGCCGAGGGTACTCGAGCGACTTAAGGGAATCGTTGAGCGCAAAGCGAGTGTTAGAGTCTAATTGGTTAAAGTATAGATTCATAAGCGACTTTGGTTTAATTCCAACTTATATGTTGTTTATAGGTTACCAGACTCGTCCCAAGCCATTTGTCACCCCCAGTTGCTCAGACAAGTTTTCTACCCGTTATACTGTTGTTGTGATGTATACATATGTATATGCATTATCTTGTGATAGATGCATGATGGTTAATTAGCAAATTCTTGCGATATATTGGAGCATGTGATATGGTATATATGCATGCCTGTTTCGTAATCTTGATATATATATATATATATATCTGTTGATTCAGTTGCATAATACCTATGCTAGAGATAAGCAGTAATTGCGTATACCCTTAGTATAGGGGACCCCAAGGTAAACATATATATATATATATTTACATATATATATTGATATAGTTTTCAAAACTATTAATCGAATAAGGTTTACTCGATAACTTTATTTTATTTAATAAATATTAGTTGAGTATTCATTCGAGGACTTATGACTCAGTTTATTTTATTTAATGAATAATATTTGAATATTCATTCGAGTACTTATGACTCGCTTTATTTTATTTAATGTATATTATTTTGAATATTCATTTGAGGACTTATTACTCCGCTTATTTATTAAATAACATTCTTTATTTTATTAAAGAATAATGTTTCGATAATCAAACTTATTTTCGATTATTCAAATAAAGATCATACTTTCATATAAGTATATCTTTGGTTATTTAATATCCATTTCAAGTATGAGTTTTAAAACTTTTACTTCAATTATTTTATAAGGATTATCCTTATGGGAATATTATTTAAATAATAATATTCAGATTTTTTCTAATATATTGGGACTGATTTATTTTATTAAATCGGCATTACTCTAAATATTCTTAAAAATGTTTTCGAGTCTTCAAAATGATTTTTAAAGGTTAGAGCGGATCCCAAAAACTCATTTTTATATTTAAGATCTTCCTTTCAAGGGGATTTAAATACTCGCTCATAACCTGAGGGATCCGGCTCTGTGGTGTATTTTATATTCGCAACATGGTTGCTGTTTTGAGACAACAATTTGATTACTCGCCCAATGTTCGGGAAGTAAGTCCATCTGATTGAGTCGGCATAAGCGACAGACCGGGGTACGGTCTATGGAGGTGTAAGAGGCTGGGTGACAGTCCATCCACGCGTGAATGGCCGGGTAATGGTCTAGCGCGAGGTCCGAATGCGGCCAGGGTGATGACCGGTGATGAATTCATCCATCTAAGTAGAAAAGGTTACTTATTGGTATCTTTGCCTGATCAGCAAGATATCGGGTTTATGCCACAATTCTTTTCCTTACCAAAAATTCATTGGATGTTACAAACTCTGTTCATACTTTACATGACAGAGGTTTTCAGGAAATGTATAAGAGATATATATGTGGATATATATATCGGGACTTAATGAAGTATCTCATAACTTCATTTCATTCAATAATATTTCAAAGATTTAATCTATTCAAATCTTATCTTGTAGTCTCATCTATGTGATGAACTGTCGAAAACTCAGTATACTTTGAACAATGGTAGTTCAAGTAGTTTTATAAATGATATAAGTATAGTGAAGTATTTGGTGGCTTCATCCCTTGTTTTTGCTTATATCCAGTAAGTAATTATCTTACACTTGATAAAGGATTTTAGTAAGTTATCCATTTAGATACTTGCATTATTGTTTACACTATATATTATCTTGCGAGCTGTAATGCTCACTCTTGGTTTATTTCTTCATCACACAACAACAGTTAGGAAAGATGGCCAGACTCAAGCAGACCCAGCGCAAGAGCGTGGGAAGCGCCCCGTGCCTTCCCGTTGAGATCATAGCTGCTATAGCTGCAGAGGTAGATCTATCTGTAGATCAGACGTTCTACTTTTGAGAATCAATTATGTATAATTATAACTTGTGGCAGATAATGGCAATTAATTGTAAACTTCTCAAGTAATCATTTTGGGTTGTAATAACTTTTAAATTGTGGATTCAAGGACTTGTACTTATTTCAATTCCATCTCTGAGACTATAACGGGTTGTGGTGTGTGTTAGTATGGGGTCACAGCATGAGGTTATTTATTATTAATTAAGTTAAGTGATATTGTGGAAAGAAAGACCGTGACGACCCGGATCCCCAACCCCGGATCTGGGGGTGTTACAGTCACAATCAAATCTTCTACTCTTCTTTCATTCCTCTTACTCTCTCCACCTTGTCTAAATTGAAATCTAGTGATTGCTTTTGATGAACCACTAACTTCAACAAGCTCTTCATACCTCTTTATCTTTTACTATCCTTATATCCCCCTTATTACCTCCATCAGGATTTTCATCATCACTATTTGTCAATGTCAGCTGTTTGTATTTAGATTTAACGATTGTCTCCCCCTTTTTGGCATCATCACAAAGCAGTAGAGAAATAATTAGCTCCATTGAATTATGTACTTCTGTAAGTTGATTAGACAGTTGAGCTTGTTTAGCTTCCAATCTAGCTTGACTGGCTTCAATTGCAGTTTGTCTGACAACTATTGGTGCAATTTATTTCTGAATTTCCTGATGAGTAGTCAGCTTTGAAGCAATCAATGATTCCTTGATCTGATTGATTTGAGTAGTAGTTGCTTCTTGAGCTGTGTGTAAGGATCTGACAACTAAAGTTGATGCTTTTGGATGATTCAGCATATCAGGATTTGTAATCTTCTGTTCTTCTGTTTCCAGATGTGCAACAGCTTGTGTTCTGGAAATAGGGTATCTATCATCTTTCCAATGAGCATTACAGAGATTATCAAAATAATCTTGCTTCTTCCTAGCATCTAACTCTTTCATTTTATGTTGTCTCACATGCATAGGCATATCTTCAGGGAAGAAAAGATCATCCTCAAGATCTATAATAGCATTAGAAATATTAGTTTTTTCACCATCATTAGATTCTTCAATAACAACTGGATTTTACACTAATTGCTGAACTTCATCACCAGCTTCAGCATGTAGAATAGAATTAGAAATTTGTGCAATATGTGATCCAATAGCTTCAAAAGCTTACACACCTTTAGCAGTTAACTCCACATCTTCAAGTATTGTAGATAAATGAATTAGAGGTTCGAGTTTAACTTTCAGGACCTCAGTTCCTGTAGAATGCTGTGGTGATTCAGAAATGGATGAAACTTTATGAATGGACTATTGTGCTACTACATATTCAGCAACAACATGGATTAACTCAGGTGATGGTAAAGTAGAGTAAATGGATTAATTTTCAACAAAAATAGAGATTATCTCATATGGTGGAATAGTAGAATGTATGAACTGCAAGAAAGTATCAGTACTTAGACTTGTAGAAAAATAAATAGCCCTTGGTACATCATAGTTTACTTGAGATTCAACATACTGTTGTTCATCATCTGTTTCTTTAGTACTCTGAGCACCTGCAAACATATAGCAAATAAAACTTAATCTCTCTATTCTTTTAAAGTAGTCTTACTACTCCTCACACCACACATCTCATGACTTTTAATAGTCAGAGCTTCCTCACAAGGATTACTAAATCCTATCTCTCATCTACCTTTCCTTTTGCCAGGAAGGATCCTGCCTCTCTTAAATTCTGTTTTCTCTCAATATTTTCACACATCTCATAGAAAAAGGCTCAGAAAGATTATCCTACAGAAATAAGAGGTGGCTAAAGAAGGGTGATCTGGTCATACAACTAGAGGTAGTCCTTAAATAAAGTCTTGAAGTAATCATACCAACAGGATTTATATCATGAAAAATAAATGCTGAAAAGACTGAATCAGTATTTAGAATAAATGCTGATAAAGTAATAATAGTATTTATACCTTGTGAATACACAATTAAGCTCACAGTTAATATTGTGGTTATGACAGTTGTTGTTCATCAATAATGAGAACCTCTATTTGAATGGGAGAGGATTTGATCTGGTTACTGTCATGTACCATGATCTCAAACCATGTTCTTCTTGCAAAGAACTAACACTTGAATGTGTTTATTGAAAGATATCACATAGTCTTCAGTAAAAACTGATGAAACCTCTATGTCTCTGTTAGTATCATTAAGATCTACCTAGACAATTTGTAATAACCCCAATTTTTGGAAATTTTTGAAACCCTTATGAATAGTGTTTTTGCTGAATGAGAAAAATTTTCATGCCACGCTATGTAGGGGTTCTGTTATTGATCTTATGGAATATTATTAGTACTCTATGTGGTATATAAGTGTATGTAAAGATCGTCAGAATCCAATTCCGAACACTTTGATTTTTCCCGGAAATCCAATAGATACGGAAAGAATTGAGTATAAGGTAACAGGATAAAAGGATTTAAATTAAAGGATTATAATAGAGGATCATAAAAAGGAATTTAATGTATTGAGAAAGGTTAAGGGAACCTAAGTAATAAGATCCCGGGTATGATCCCTCGAACGATAAACGAAAACGAAAGTTAAGCGAACCGTATAACAGATCAGCGGTCATTAGGCAAACAATTAAAAGCTAATCAAAGGGATTAGTGGGGGTGATGTCATCCAACCAATAGAAAGAGGACAAAGGAGGGGTGATGACATCACAAAGTGATGTAGGCATGACATAGAAGGGAAGGAAGTGTGGTTGAATTATAACCACACAAAATCAAGGTTAATTAAGTCATTAACCAAAAACAACACAAAAAATCAACCAACCAAGCAAATCATTTCATTTTCATCAAACAAAACACAAAAACCTCTTTCTTCCCACGCTAACTCTCGGCTTCTTTCTTAAAATTTGAAGATCCAAGCTCCACCACTTACTATTTAGCAAGGTAATTATCTAAGCTTCCCCATGGATAGTTACATACTTCCTATAAGTTTAAGCTTCTAATTCCAAGCCAATCTTTTTCTATAAATCAAGGAAGAAGATGGTGAATAGTAACCTTCAAGAAATAACTTTAGTTTTCTTGAATTTTTATGAAAGATTAAGGTTATACAAGCAAGGATCAAGGTTCTTTAGGCATTCAAAGCTCTTGTGTTGTGTTAAAAAGCTTGAAGGAAGGTATAATCTCTTAACCAAGCTTTGTTATTGAATGTTAAGAGCATAATATGAGTATTTTAGTTCATGAGAGGCTTGATGGTTGTGTATGTAGAGATTAGTGAGTTTTGGGATGTTGTTGGATTGGTAAATGTTGTTGTTTTGATTAAAAGAACTTAAGTATGATTAAAGTTAAGCTTAGGCATAAGTATGAATGATTAAATTGAATTGGTTGGGGTTGTTATGATGTGAAAAGGATGGATGTTGGTTGTATGTTGGATTTGAGGTTGATTTGGGATGGTTTTGAATGGTTTAAAATTGGGAAATCGCGTAAACATAGCCGTCGTAACGTCCGATTTTCTTTGGACTGTTTTTGTGCATAGCATTAGGACCCGAGAACCCCCTGCTAGATTATGACCACTGCCATTTTTAGATAACTCATGTTACGAGCTTCGTTTTGATATGTAGTTCGTTCGATTCTGATGCACAGTTTAGGAGAAACGACCGTTTCAAGTAACGGCGTTTCGCGAACGAAACTTTTCCCCTCGCCTTACTTTGAAACATAGGTTAAAGACCAAAAAGGGTTAATTAATGTATGAAACATTTATGGTAAGTGTTTTAGGCAGTTGGTAAGATACTCGCGAAGGAATCGCTTTAAAACTCGTAAAGGTTAAATTATTAAAAATGGTGGAGCCGAGGGTACCCGAGTGACTTAAGCGAATCAGTGAGCGCAAAACAAGCGTTAGAGTCTAAGTTAGTTAAAGTATAGATTTACAAGTGATTTTGGTTTAATTCCAACTTACTTGTTGTTTATAGGTTACCAGACTCGTCCCGAGCCTTTTATCACCCCAAGTCGCTCAGGCAAGTTTTCTACCCGTTATAACTGTTGTTGTGATGAATATATGTATTTGCATTATCTTGTGATAGATGCATGTTGGTTAATTAGCAAATGTTGCAATATATTGAAGCATGCTACTATGGTATATATATATGCATGCCTGTTTCGTATTCTTTCCATATATATCTGTTGATTCAGTTGATAATACCTATGCTAGAGGATAGCGGTAATTTGCATATACCCTTAGTACAGGGACCCAAAGGTGAAAATATTTTCTAAAACCGGGAGTCGAGGATCCCGAGTAGATTTTGTATATATGGATATATATATATATATATATATACTTATATATATATATATATGGTCATAGTTTTCAAAACTATTAATCGAATAAGGTTTATTCGATAACTTTAACTTTATTTTATTATTGAATATTATTTGAATATTCATTCGAGGGCTTATGACTCTTTCCTATTATTTATTGAATATTATTTGAATATTCATTCGAGGGCTTATGACTCAGTTTATATTATTTAATGAATATTATTTGAATATTCATTTGAGGATCTATGACTCCGATTATTTGCTGAGATATATTCTTTATTTTATTAAAGAATAAGGTGTTAATAATCAAACTTATTTTTGATTATTCAAATAAAGATAATACTTTCATATAAGTATATCTTTGGTTATTTAATACTCGTTTCAAGTATAAGTTTTAATACTTCTACTTCAATTATTTTTATAAAGATTATTCTTTATGGGAATATTATTTAAATAATAATATTCAGTCATTTTCTAAATATTCTGGGGACTGATTTACTTCATTAAATCAGCTTTACTCCAAACACTCTATAAAGTGTTTTCGAGTCTTCAAAATGATTTTTAAAGTCAGAGCGGATCCCAAAACTCATTTTTATATTTAAGATCTTCCTTTTTTAAGGGGATTTAAATACTCGCTCAAAACCTGGGGAATCCGGCTCTGTGGTGTATTTTATATTCGCAACGAGGTTGCAGTTTTGGTAAATGAATTGATTACTTGCCCAATGTTCGGGAAGTAAGCCCATCTGATTGAGTCGGCATAAGCGACAGGCCGGGGTACGGTCTATCAAAGTGTAAGTGGCTGGGTGGCAGTCCATCAACGCGTAAGAGGCCGGGTGGCGGTCCAGCACAAGGTCCTTATGTGGCCAGGGTGATGACCGGTGGGGGATTTGTAACACCCCCAGATCCGGGGTCGAGGATCCGGGTCGTCACGGTCTTTCTTTCCACAATATCACTTCACTTAATTAATAATAATAACTTTATGCTGTGACCCCACACTAACACACACCACAACCCGTTATAGTCTCAGAGATGAAATTTAAATAAGTACAAGTCTTTGAATCCACAATTTAAAAGTTATTACAACCCAAAATGATTACTTGATAAATTTACAGTTAATTGCCATTATCTGCCACAAGTTATAATTATACATAATTGATTCTCAAAAGTAGATGGTCTGATCTACAATAGATCTACCTCTGCAGCTATAGCAGCTACAACATCAACGGGAAGACGCGGAACGCTTCCCACGTGCTTGCGCCGGGTCTGCTGGAGTCTGGCCATCTTTCCTAACTGTTGTTGTGTGATGAAGAAATAAAGCAAGGGTGAGCAGCAAGCCCACCAAAATAATATGTATAATGATTTACAATATATGAGCCTACTCATAATACTCATGAAAGTCTTGGTCAAAAGAAATGAACCAAGTTTGATATCTTAATGCGATGAAGTCGCAAAATATTCAGTATATATACATATATACTTTTCAAAATATTGGAAGTCCTCTTCCATGCGTAATATACACAAAGTCCCAGTGTATAACTGTATAAAAAATATCGTTGCAAGGTGATCTCATATATCTAACCTTGTTTCAACGTTTTTCTGAAAATCTTTGTCATTCCTAAGACAATTATTAATTAGATATAAGTTTAAAAGATGAGGTTACCAAATACCCCAATATACTTATATCTTTCCCAATACTACTTGAACTACCACCGTTCAAGTTATAATCAGTTTCAAAAGTTCATCACATAGATGAGACTACAAGACAAGATTTGAATAGATTCAATCTTTGAAATATTATTGAATGAAATAAAGTTACGAGATACTTTATTTTGTCCCGATATATATATAACCACATATATATACCCCTTTCAACATTTCCTGAAACCTCTGTTATGTAAAGTATGAACAGAGTTTGAAACATCCAATGAATTTTGGAAAGGAAAAGAATTTTGGCATAAACCCGATATCTCGCTGATCAGGCAAAGATACCAATAAGTAACCTTTTCTACTGTAGATGGATGAATTCCTCACCGGTCATCACCCTGGCCGCATTAGGACCTCGCGCTAGACCGTACCCCGGCCCCTCACGCGTTGATGGACTGCCACCCAGCCACTTACACAATAATAGACCGTACCCCGGCATGTCGCTTATGCCGACTCAATGAGATGGGCTTACTTTCCGAACGTTGGGCAAGTAATCAATTCATTTACCAAATCTGCAACCTCGTTGCGAATATAAAATACACCACAGAGCCGGATTCCCCATGTTTTGAGCGAGTATTTAAATCCCCTTTAAAAAGGAAGATCTTAAATATAAAAATGAGTTTTGGGATCCGCTCTGACTTTTAAAAATCATTTTGAAGACTCGAAAACACTTTAAAGAGTGTTTGGAGTAAGGCTGATTTAATGAAGTAAATCAGTCCCCAGAATATTAGAAAATATCTGAATATTATTAATTAAATAATATTCCCATAAAGAATAATCTTTATAAAAATAATTGAAGTAGAAGTATTAAAACTTATACTTGAAATAAACATTAAATAACCAAAGATATACTTATATGAAAGTATTATCTTTATTTGAATAATCGAAAATAAGTTTGATTATTGACACCTTATTCTTTAATAAAATAAAGAATATATTGCAGTAATAAGCGGAGTCATAATACCTCGAAAGAATATTATAATTAACATTCATAAAATAAAGGAGTCATACATCCTCAAATGAATATCCAAGTAATATCCAATAATAATATAAAAGAGTCATAAGCCCTCGAATGAATATTCATAATAATATTCATTAAATAAAATAAAGTTATCGAATAAACCTTATTCGATTAATAGTTTTGAAAACTATAACCATATATATATATATAAATATATATATATATATAAAATCTACTCGGGATCCTCGACTCCCGGTTTTAGAAAATGTTTTCACCTTTGGGTCCCTATACTAAGGGTATATGCAAATTACTGCTATTCTCTAGCATAGGTATTATCAACTGAACCAACAGATATATATGGCAAGAATACGAAACAGGCATGCATATATATACCATATCAGCATGCTTCAATATATCGCAACATTTGCTAATTAACCAACATGCATCTATCGCAAGATAATGCATATACATATATTCATCACAACAACAGTTATAACGGGTAGAAAACTTGCCTGAGCGACTGGGGTTACGAATGGCTCGGGACGAGTCTGGTAACCTATAAACAACAAGTAAGTTGGAATTAAACCAAAGTCACTTGTAAATCTATACTTTAACTAACTTAGACTCTAACGCTCGTTTTGCGCTCACTGATTCGCTTAAGTCACTCGGGTACCCTCGGCTCCACCATTTTTAATAATTTAACCTTTACGAGTTTTAAAGCGATTCCTTCGCGAGTGTCTTACCAACTGCCTAACACACTTACCATAAATGTTTCATACATTAATTAACCCTTTTTGCTCTTTAACCTATGTTTCAAAGTAAGGCGAGGGGAAAAGTTTCGTTCGCGAAACGCCGTTACTTGAAACGGTCGTTTCTCCTAAACCGTGCATCGGAATCGAACGAACTACATATCAAAACGAAGCTCGTAACATGAGCTATCTAAACATGGCAGTGGTCATAATCTAGCAGGGGGTTCTCGGGTCCTAATGCTATGCACAAAAACAGTCCAAAGAAAATCGGACGTTACGACGGCTATGTTTACGCGATTTCCCAATTTAAACCAACTCAAAACAACCACAACTCAACCCCAATTCACAACCCAATCCAAACTCCATCCAAAATACATTACAACAGCCCCAAACCAACTCATTATAATCCATTTACTTACTCCTAAAACTTGAATTTAAACTATACTACATTCTTTAACCAAATCTTAAGATTTCAACAAATCAATCACCACCATTCCAACCCATACTCTTAAACAAACAAGTTTCATGCTTCACATATACTATACTACTCATAACCATTCCTAAATACTCAAAACTAAAGCTAGGGTTTGGAGTTTATACCTTCCTTGAAGCTTTTAATCCATGAAAGATCCTTGAAATGCCCATGGAAGCCTTGATCTATGCTTAAGCTACCTTGTCCTTACAAATAAAATCAAGAATCAAAAATTTGTTCTTGAAAGTTACTATTCACCCTAAACTTTTAGGAATTGATTAACTAGGTAAACCTTGGATTCTTGGATCTAAACTTATAGCATAACTAAGTTATGAATTATGGAAGCTAAATAAACAAACCTTATAATTTTTGAAGGTGTGTAGCTTGAGTTTTTGAAAAACTCCTCCTTGTTTTTCTTTCAAAAGCCGAGAGCAAGATGATGAAGATGAAAAAAAATTTGTGTTTTGCTTTGATTGGTTTTGGTTGGTTGTTTTTAGCTTGCTTTTGGTTAATTACCTTTTTAACCATCAACTTTGTGTGGTTCTAAATCAACCACACCTCCTTCCCCCTCATGTCATGCTTATATCACATTTGTTATGTCATCATCCCTTACTTGCCCTCTTCTCATTGGTTGGGTGACATCATCCCCTCTAATCTCTTTGATTAGCTTCCTAATTGTTTGCCTAATGACCGCTGATCTGTTATACGGTTCGCTTAACTTTCGTTTTCGTTTATCGTTTGAGGGATCATACCCGGGATCTTATTACTTAGGTTCCCTTAACCTTTCTCAATATATTATATTCCTTTTATGATCCTCTCCTATAATCCTTTAATTTAAATCCTTTTATCCTGTTACCTTTTTCTCAATTCTTTTCGTATCTAGTGGATTTCCGGGAAAAACCAAAGTGTTCGGAATTGGATTCTGACGATCTTTACATACACTTATATACCACATAGAGTACTAATAATATCCCATAAGATCAATAACAGAACCCCTACATAGCGTGGCATGAAAAGTTTTCTCATTCAGCTAAAACACTATTCACAAGGGTTACAAAAAGTTGAAAATTTTTGGGGTTATTACAGTCTCCCCTCCTTAAAAGGATTCCGTCCCGGAATCAAACAGAAAACAAATGGGGGTACTTTTCTAGCATTGTGCTCTCTAGCTCCCAAGTTGATTCTTCCACATTATGATTCTGCCATAGTACTCTGACTAGCTTGATTACTTTGTTCCGAAGCACCTGCTCCTTCTTATCCATAATCCTTATTGGCTTCTCCACGTAAGTTAGATCTGGCTGCATATCCACCTGCTCGTACTCCACTATGTGCCTGGCATCCCGATGATACCTCCTTAGCATTGACACATGGAACACATTATGAACTTGTTGCAAGTTAGGGGGTAGGGCTAGCTCGTAAGCTAACTTTCCAATCCGTCTTAATATCTCAAAAGGTCCAATGTATCTTGGGCTTAGTTTTCCCTTCTTTCCGAACCTCATTAATCCTTTCCAAGGGATACCTATAACATTACTAGGTCCCCTATTTCATACTCTTTATCCTTTCGTGTCAAATCAACATACTTATCATGTCCATCTTGGGCTACTACCAGCCGTCCTCTGATTAGATCTATCATATCCTTGGTCCTTTGGACTACTGCAGGTCCGAGCATCTTGCGCTCTACAACTTCATCCTAACATAAGGGAGATCGACATTATCTTCCCTCAAGAATCTCATAAGGCGACATCTCGATAATGACATATGATCTATTGTCGTAAGATAACTCAATCCGAATTAAGTGATCATTCCAATTTCTTTCAAGTCTATTGCACAGACTCTCATTATAGCTTTTAGCATTAGAGCTTTTACTTCTCAATACCCATTCTTTTCCAGTTCGTAATCGCTACTACCTTCCGTTCCTAATATTATACTGGTTATACTTTTGCTCGTTAGCGTTCTATAACCTTTTAATAACCACGTCAACCTTAGTATCACGAATGTGTTTCCATTCCGCATACTACCACCACTTTATTACTCCTTTTTCAGTTATTTCTATTTTCCAAAGTTTGATTAATCATATAGAAGTAAAGGAATTTGTTGAGAGATCACTATGATCATGAACACTTGTTATATCGCATAGTTAGTACAGAAGGTGGCCAGCCTTTAGTACTTGACAAGCAATTAAACAACATGTGGTATCCTACTAGGCTTCTATCACAAAGATAGATAGTCATTCGGCAATACCTCCCCTTCTGGAAGGGTTGTTCTTCTCAGCTTACATGAAATGAAAAGAAGAGAAAAGAACGAACTGAAGAGAATTGTATATATGAAAAAAATATATACTGTCACAAAATATCTGGCTTGGAACCTACATCGAGCATTATAGCCTCGCATTTTGCATGCTTAAATATTTTCGCTATCCCGTCCATCATTCTATGGACCCACACTCTTCCTCGAGCTTATACATAATCACCTTTGAAACTCCCTCGACATCGCAAATCGAATCTGGGATCTCATTCTATACATCATCGTTACTAGAATTCTATGCTTGCACCGCATCCTTCCTCGTATAATAATACGACTCTCTATTGATAAGAAAGAATAATTATTCACTAGGTAGATACTCTACTTAATTAGTCTATCAATGATAACTTATACACTACCACGACCCGATTAGTGGTACTCAATCTCAACACCCATTCCAATACAACTCTCACGGTTGTAATCAGCTCATTACTCGCAGAATCATTGCTGCCTTACTACGGTCCACCACCGACCCACTGTCATCATTCACTTTCCATGAAATCTTAATAGCTAACCATACGGAGTCCATACATGTCGTATCAAATCCTTCTAAGGAGGTAACATAATCACCATTCATGATTCATGGAGTACACTCCTGATTCTGACATACATACATGACATGAAGCAGATAAAATTGCAGAAGAGTTTCAATCAAAGCACCGATAGCAGGTTAATACCATTCTTAATCATACGCCCTAAATAGAGGACTTAAGTCAAAGGTTCGTCTAGTCCTTTTTGAAACATGGTCCTGGCTTATCTCAAGATAGTACCTTCTAAGATAGATAGCCTGCTCATGGCGATTACACGAATTAAACCTTTACCAACTACTATTACGGTTGGGTATTGCACAGTCATCAGAAGGAATGTCAATCTTCCAAACCATAATTCAACCTTCACATTTTTAACCATCATCACTGTATTCTTTTGGCACACGCGCCTATAATTTTTCCTTTTACCGTTAAAGTGTCGGCCACCTCTTTGGCCTTTCCTGATAGTAATAGTTCCTTACAGTCAATGTCATTTTAACCACTTCCAAATAAATTTTCTACCTTATTTCAATCACAGCTTATGTGAAAATACTTTTCTTTAATATCTGATGAGTAAAAATTTTTTTTTTTTCCATTTTCCCATAAGTTATCCCCTCAGTCTTTAGAGGTTAATCGCTGTCATGACTGACTCTCAATCATAATTAGAACATCTTTTATCTTAAGTCCTAATTGCCCTGAACAATTTCGACCATTACTGGTTCGATCCATACTTTCTCGTGGTTTAACACGTGCCCCATTTGGCATCATTATAATTACGTCATATTTCCTTTATCCACATTTCTATTCTTGAGAATTTTTGAATATTACCTTTTTCCTTACAAAACCTCTAAGGTTATCCTTCAATCGTTCCTCCTGTATTCCCTAGATACAGGGCATATCACAATACCGTTTACTAATAGTAGAACCATTGTCTATATACTTCTAAAAAATTTCTCCACTGATTCTTAAAGGTTGTTGTTACTTTAACCCTTTCCCAATCATACTGTCAAAACTCATACTGTCCCTATTAAGGGTGACATGCCAACCTTTATGCAGTCCCCTAGGATTCATTTTAAGTTACCAATGCTCTATCCTTAATTACACCTTTAAAAGGTACCTGCATCCTTCCATGGATAAATCAAGTCATATATCCTTGATAGATTATCTTATTCAATCATTCCCACCTCGATAGTAAATGCCTAATTTCACAATAACATCTGTATACAAAATGAGGTTAATCAAAATGGCCTCCAAAAGATAACAACGGTTATCCGCTTTTCTTGCCTAATCTGGTAACGATAACATGGATGTTCTGGAAGATATTGGTCGTGTTCAACGTGAACTTCTTCTTAATAATTCCTTATTTACTTTTGTTGTTTATCTCAACGGTCACCTCAATGTTGGGATATCTTTCATATCTGGCGTCTCCCTTTCTGGGTATCATGCCACCGGTCTTACACTTCACCTTCTTGAAGGTCACTTCCTTCATCCAATTTTCTTAATTTCTTACTTTCTTGTCTCCTTAGTCTATCCGCGTCTTATTATTTATCCTTCGAACTATCTAAAGGTTTCCTTGAATCCTCCCAACTTAAAGGGGGTACAATATATGTATCTCTTATGCCTTCAACCATCAATTTTAACTCATGGTGGATCATCATCATCCTGACGATTACATACTTTTCTACTTCTATTGCTATGAGTCTTTAGGGTTTCCTCATACCCAACTCCCTTATCATTCCTCAAACTCTATTGCCTTTATATTCCTTTCTCTTATCATTATTTCATGAACCAACACAACATAAGCATTGATTTCAAATATCCCGTCATTCTGGATTCGCGTCTTCAGAACGAATCTTAACAACCTTTACAGCTTAGATTCATAATTCATCATACTCGTCTGCCTTTGTTCTGGCTCTAAAGCTTTTACTCTATCTCTATAACCTTGGGAAGTACTTTCCAGAAAACAATTGGCTGAACTTTAATCAGTTTATTATAATCTCTTGCTCCGTGCCTTCCTTGGCCTTTCACCAGCAGGTGGTCTCTCTCTTAGGAGGGTGAGTGATAAAAACAGTCTTCTGTGATTCGTCAATCATTTAGAATCTCAAATGATTCCTATATTTCCTTTAGCCAGGCTCTTGCCTCGACTAGGTCAACTTGTTCCTTGGAACTCTGAGAGCTTAACGATTTAAAGGTCATGAAAGAATTTCCTGCCGCATTGTCCCCTCAGGGTGGTGGTTGGGGATAATAGTCTAAGTTCTCTTTAGACAGGTCCATGAATTTCCGTATTGGAGTACCGTCTCGGGTCTCCTTTCCTTACTCGACTTTCCGTTTCCTTAGTATGGAATGTTTCATCCTTCTCCCATACTTGGGGTTATCTTATACGTTAAAATCCTCATTTTCCACTTCATTATGTTATGGGTTCCTTCTATCTTGATGGCGTCCCTGACTATCACATTCAGGGTTTGCCCTTAATCTTATTCCTTGAACTATGACTTTCATCTAAGATCTCATCTTTAAGCTCTTGAACATTTGGAACCCAAATCCTATAGGAATACCTCATTATTCCCTTATCATCTTTCTCGATATTAATCTCATATCTATTTGTTGGCTCTCTGCCTTCATTCATCACTTTTTCTGGCACAATATGCTCTTTTCCAATAATTCGGTCTCTATTGCAATCTCAAACAGCTTTTCGGTACCGGCTCCGGTTACCTTCACTACTATTTCCAAAATTTCTCATAAACTCTCCCAAAGGCATTATCATCTTGGGTCTCTCCTTTTTACTAAGGGCATCAGCCACCACATTGGCTTTCCCCGAATGATAAAGAATCTCCCAATCATTATTCTTGATTAGCTCTAACTGCCTCATCTGGCATATGTTGAGCTCTTTCTACGTAAAAAGGTACTAGAGCTCCTATGGTTTGTGTAAATCTTGCACTTCTCTCCATACAAGTAGTGCCTCCAATCTTTAGGGTAAAACTATTGCCACGAGTCTAAGCTTATGGGCGGGGATATCGAATTTCATATTACCTTAATTGTCTTGACATGTACGCGATTACCTTACCGTGCTGCATAAGCACGCACCCTAAGCCCTTGTGCGAAGCGTCACTACACTTTACAAAATCTCCTTTTCCATCCGGCAATGCCAGCATAGGGGCCATCACCAACCTCTGCTTCAGTTCTTGAAAGCTGTTCTCGCATTTCTCTGTCCATTCGAACTTCTCAGTCTTACGAGTAAGCCGCGTTAAAGGGGTTACTATCTTTACAAACTTGAACGAACCTCCGGTAGTGACCGGCCAATCCTACCTCTGGTAGTCGACCAAACCATGGTCATCAATAAATCAGTGGTCCTTTATCCAATCCTGTCAGGATCCTCCATGGAATCCTCCTCAACAACTATCCCTTCTAGGACAACATCCTCAACCGCTAAATCCTCAATATCAGCATCATCCGGTCCTGCATTAGGACACTCTATCGGATCCACAATCCGATCTCCAATTAATAATAAAATATCATCGCGATGTTGCTCCTCAACCTCAGGGTCCGGAGTCCCGCTACCATATACGATAACGAACTACGCTCCTATCACGATATTTATAAGGGTTCCCATAAGGGTTTTAACTGTCAGGGCTACGTTAGGTAGCCCGACTATGAACTTGGCAAGAGTTCTTATTATCTTAGTTAACTTATTATCTTAACGTCCCATCATCTCTGAGGTTTATAACGCTTGGCTCTGATACCATTTCTGTAACACCCCCAGATCCGGGGTCGAGGATCCGGGTCGTCACGGTCTTTCTTTCCACAATATCACTTCACTTAATTAATAATAATAACTTTATGCTGTGACCCCACACTAACACACACCACAACCCGTTATAGTCTCAGAGATGAAATTTAAATAAGTACAAGTCTTTGAATCCACAATTTAAAAGTTATTACAACCCAAAATGATTACTTGATAAATTTACAGTTAATTGCCATTATCTGCCACAAGTTATAATTATACATAATTGATTCTCAAAAGTAGATGGTCTAATCTACAATAGATCTACCTCTGCAGCTATAGCAGCTACAACATCAACGGGAAGACGCGGAACGCTTCCCACGCGCTTGCGCTGGGTCTGCTGGAGTCTGGCCATCTTTCCTAACTGTTGTTGTGTGATGAAGAAATAAAGCAAGGGTGAGCAGCAAGCCCTCCAAAATAATATGTATAATGATTTACAATATATGAGCCTACTCATAATACTCATGAAAGTCTTGGTCAAAAGAAATGAACCAAGTTTGATATCTTAATGCGATGAAGTCGCAAAATATTCAGTATATATACATATATACTTTTCAAAATATTGGAAGTCCTCTTCCATGCGTAATATATACAAAGTCCCAGTGTATAACTGTATAAAAAATATCGTTGCAAGGTGATCTCATATATCTAACCTTGTTTCAACGTTTTTCTGAAAATCTTTGTCATTCCTAAGACAATTATTAATTAGATATAAGTTTAAAAGATGAGGTTACCAAATACCCCAATATACTTATATCTTTCCCAATACTACTTGAACTACCACCGTTCAAGTTATAATCAGTTTCAAAAGTTCATCACATAGATGAGACTACAAGACAAGATTTGAATAGATTCAATCTTTGAAATATTATTGAATGAAATAAAGTTACGAGATACTTTATTTTGTCCCGATATATATATAACCACATATATATACCCCTTTCAACATTTCCTGAAACCTCTGTTATGTAAAGTATGAACAGAGTGTGAAACATCCAATGAATTTTGGAAAGGAAAAGAATTTTGGCATAAACCCGATATCTCGCTGATCAGGCAAAGATACCAATAAGTAACCTTTTCTACTGTAGATGGATGAATTCCTCACCGGTCATCACCCTGGCCGCATTAGGACCTCGCGCTAGACCGTACCCCGGCCCCTCACGCGTTGATGGACTGCCACCCAGCCACTTACACAATAATAGACCGTACCCCGGCCTGTCGCTTATGCCGACTCAATGAGATGGGCTTACTTCCCGAACGTTGGGCAAGTAATCAATTCATTTACCAAATCTGCAACCTCGTTGCGAATATAAAATACACCACAGAGCCGGATTCCCCAGGTTTTGAGCGAGTATTTAAATCCCCTTTAAAAAGGAAGATCTTAAATATAAAAATGAGTTTTGGGATCCGCTCTGACTTTTAAAAATCATTTTGAAGACTCGAAAACACTTTAAAGAGTGTTTGGAGTAAGGCTGATTTAATGAAGTAAATCAGTCCCCAGAATATTAGAAAATATCTGAATATTATTAATTAAATAATATTCCCATAAAGAATAATCTTTATAAAAATAATTGAAGTAGAAGTATTAAAACTTATACTTGAAATAAACATTAAATAACCAAAGATATACTTATATGAAAGTATTATCTTTATTTGAATAATCGAAAATAAGTTTGATTATTGACACCTTATTCTTTAATAAAATAAAGAATATATTGCAGTAATAAGCGGAGTCATAATACCTCGAAAGAATATTATAATTAACATTCATAAAATAAAGGAGTCATACATCCTCAAATGAATATCCAAGTAATATCCAATAATAATATAAAAGAGTCATAAGCCCTCGAATGAATATTCATAATAATATTCATTAAATAAAATAAAGTTATCGAATAAACCTTATTCGATTAATAGTTTTGAAAACTATAACCATATATATATATATAAATATATATATGTATAAAATCTACTCGGGATCCTCGACTCCCGGTTTTAGAAAATGTTTTCACCTTTGGGTCCCTATACTAAGGGTATATGCAAATTACTGCTATTCTCTAGCATAGGTATTATCAACTGAACCAACAGATATATATGGCAAGAATACGAAACAGGCATGCATATATATACCATATCAGCATGCTTCAATATATCGCAACATTTGCTAATTAACCAACATGCATCTATCGCAAGATAATGCATATACATATATTCATCACAACAACAGTTATAACGGGTAGAAAACTTGCCTGAGCGACTGGGGTTACGAATGGCTCGGGACGAGTCTGGTAACCTATAAACAACAAGTAAGTTGGAATTAAACCAAAGTCACTTGTAAATCTATACTTTAACTAACTTAGACTCTAACGCTCGTTTTGCGCTCACTGATTCGCTTAAGTCACTCGGGTACCCTCGGCTCCACCATTTTTAATAATTTAACCTTTACGAGTTTTAAAGCGATTCCTTCGCGAGTGTCTTACCAACTGCCTAACACACTTACCATAAATGTTTCATACATTAATTAACCCTTTTTGGTCTTTAACCTATGTTTCAAAGTAAGGTGAGGGGAAAAGTTTCGTTCGCGAAACGCCGTTACTTGAAACGGTCGTTTCTCCTAAACCGTGCATCAGAATCGAACGAACTACATATCAAAACGAAGCTCGTAACATGAGCTATCTAAACATGGCAGTGGTCATAATCTAGCAGGGGGTTCTCGGGTCCTAATGCTATGCACAAAAACAGTCCAAAGAAAATCGGACGTTACGACGGCTATGTTTACGCGATTTCCCAATTTAAACCAACTCAAAACAACCACAACTCAACCCCAATTCACAACCCAATACAAACTCCATCCAAAATACATTACAACAGCCCCAAACCAACTCATTATAATCCATTTACTTACTCCTAAAACTTGAATTTAAACTATACTACATTCTTTAACCAAATCTTAAGATTTCAACAAATCAATCACCACCATTCCAACCCATACTCTTAAACAAACAAGTTTCATGCTTCACATATACTATACTACTCATAACCATTCCTAAATACTCAAAACTAAAGCTAGGGTTTGGAGTTTATACCTTCCTTGAAGCTTTTAATCCATGAAAGATCCTTGAAATGCCCATGGAAGCCTTGATCTATGCTTAAGCTACCTTGTCCTTACAAATAAAATCAAGAATCAAAAATTTGTTCTTGAAAGTTACTATTCACCCTAAACTTTTAGGAATTGATTAACTAGGTAAACCTTGGATTCTTGGATCCAAACTTATAGCATAACTAAGTTATGAATTATGGAAGCTAAAGAAACAAACCTTATAATTTTTGAAGGTGTGTAGCTTGAGTTTTTGAAAAACTCCTCCTTGTTTTTCTTTCAAAAGCCGAGAGCAAGATGATGAAGATGAAAAAAAATTTGTGTTTTGCTTTGATTGGTTTTGGTTGGTTGTTTTTAGCTTGCTTTTGGTTAATTACCTTTTTAACCATCAACTTTGTGTGGTTCTAAATCAACCACACCTCCTTCCCCCTCATGTCATGCTTATATCACATTTGTTATGTCATCATCCCTTACTTGCCCTCTTCTCATTGGTTGGGTGACATCATCCCCTCTAATCTCTTTGATTAGCTTCCTAATTGTTTGCCTAATGACCGCTGATCTGTTATACGGTTCGCTTAACTTTCGTTTTCGTTTATCGTTTGAGGGATCATACCCGGGATCTTATTACTTAGGTTCCCTTAACCTTTCTCAATATATTATATTCCTTTTATGATCCTCTCCTATAATCCTTTAATTTAAATCCTTTTATCCTGTTACCTTTTTCTCAATTCTTTTCGTATCTAGTGGATTTCCGGGAAAAACCAAAGTGTTCGGAATTGGATTCTGACGATCTTTACATACACTTATATACCACATAGAGTACTAATAATATCCCATAAGATCAATAACAGAACCCCTACATAGCGTGGCATGAAAAGTTTTCTCATTCAGCTAAAACACTATTCACAAGGGTTACAAAAAGTTGAAAATTTTTGGGGTTATTACAGTCTCCCCTCCTTAAAAGGATTCCGTCCCGGAATCAAACAGAAAACAAATGGGGGTACTTTTCTAGCATTGTGCTCTCTAGCTCCCAAGTTGATTCTTCCACATTATGATTCTGCCATAGTACTCTGACTAGCTTGATTACTTTGTTCCGAAGCACCTGCTCCTTCTTATCCATAATCCTTACTGGCTTCTCCACGTAAGTTAGATCTGGCTGCATATCCACCTGCTCGTACTCCACTATGTGCCTGGCATCCCGATGATACCTCCTTAGCATTGACACATGGAACACATTATGAACTTGTTGCAAGTTAGGGGGTAGGGCTAGCTCGTAAGCTAACTTTCCAATCCGTCTTAATATCTCAAAAGGTCCAATGTATCTTGGGCTTAGTTTTCCCTTCTTTCCGAACCTCATTAATCCTTTCCAAGGGATACCTATAACATTACTAGGTCCCCTATTTCATACTCTTTATCCTTTCGTGTCAAATCAACATACTTATCATGTCCATCTTGGGCTACTACCAGCCGTCCTCTGATTAGATCTATCATATCCTTGGTCCTTTGGACTACTGCAGGTCCGAGCATCTTGCGCTCTACAACTTCATCCTAACATAAGGGAGATCGACATTATCTTCCCTCAAGAATCTCATAAGGCGACATCTCGATAATGACATATGATCTATTGTCGTAAGATAACTCAATCCGAATTAAGTGATCATTCCAATTTCTTTCAAGTCTATTGCACAGACTCTCATTATAGCTTTTAGCATTAGAGCTTTTACTTCTCAATACCCATTCTTTTCCAGTTCGTAATCGCTACTACCTTCCGTTCCTAATATTATACTGGTTATACTTTTGCTCGTTAGCGTTCTATAACCTTTTAATAACCACGTCAACCTTAGTATCACGAATGTGTTTCCATTCCGCATACTACCACCACTTTATTACTCCTTTTTCAGTTATTTCTATTTTCCAAAGTTTGATTAATCATATAGAAGTAAAGGAATTTGTTGAGAGATCACTATGATCATGAACACTTGTTATATCGCATAGTTAGTACAGAAGGTGGCCAGCCTTTAGTACTTGACAAGCAATTAAACAACATGTGGTATCCTACTAGGCTTCTATCACAAAGATAGATAGTCATTCGGCAATACCTCCCCTTCTGGAAGGGTTGTTCTTCTCAGCTTACATGAAATGAAAAGAAGAGAAAAGAACGAACTGAAGAGAATTGTATATATGAAAAAAATATATACTGTCACAAAATATCTGGCTTGGAACCTACATCGAGCATTATAGCCTCGCATTTTGCATGCTTAAATATTTTCGCTATCCCGTCCATCATTCTATGGACCCACACTCTTCCTCGAGCTTATACATAATCACCTTTGAAACTCCCTCGACATCGCAAATCGAATCTGGGATCTCATTCTATACATCATCGTTACTAGAATTCTATGCTTGCACCGCATCCTTCCTCGTATAATAATACGACTCTCTATTGATAAGAAAGAATAATTATTCACTAGGTAGATACTCTACTTAATTAGTCTATCAATGATAACTTATACACTACCACGACCCGATTAGTGGTACTCAATCTCAACACCCATTCCAATACAACTCTCACGGTTGTAATCAGCTCATTACTCGTAGAATCATTGCTGCCTTACTACGGTCCACCACCGACCCACTGTCATCATTCACTTTCCATGAAATCTTAATAGCTAACCATACGGAATCCATACATGTCGTATCAAATCCTTCTAAGGAGGTAACATAATCACCATTCATGATTCATGGAGTACACTCCTGATTCTGACATACATACATGACATGAAGCAGATAAAATTGCAGAAGAGTTTCAATCAAAGCACCGATAGCAGGTTAATACCATTCTTAATCATACGCCCTAAATAGAGGACTTAAGTCAAAGGTTCGTCTAGTCCTTTTTGAAACATGGTCCTGGCTTATCTCAAGATAGTACCTTCTAAGATAGATAGCCTGCTCATGGCGATTACACGAATTAAACCTTTACCAACTACTATTACGGTTGGGTATTGCACAGTCATCAGAAGGAATGTCAATCTTCCAAACCATAATTCAACCTTCACATTTTTAACCATCATCACTGTATTCTTTTGGCACACGCGCCTATAATTTTTCCTTTTACCGTTAAAGTGTCGGCCACCTCTTTGGCCTTTCCTGATAGTAATAGTTCCTTACAGTCAATGTCATTTTAACCACTTCCAAATAAATTTTCTACCTTATTTCAATCACAGCTTATGTGAAAATACTTTTCTTTAATATCTGATGAGTAAATTTTTTTTTTTTTCCATTTTTCCATAAGTTATCCCCTCAGTCTTTAGAGGTTAATCGCTGTCATGACTGACTCTCAATCATAATTAGAACATCTTTTATCTTAAGTCCTAATTGCCCTGAACAATTTCGACCATTACTGGTTCGATCCATACTTTCTCGTGGTTTAACACGTGCCCCATTTGGCATCATTATAATTACGTCATATTTGCTTTATCCACATTTCTATTCTTGAGAATTTTTGAATATTACCTTTTTCCTTACAAAACCTCTAAGGTTATCCTTCAATCGTTCCTCCTGTATTCCCTAGATACAGGGCATATCACAATACCGTTTACTAATAGTAGAACCATTGTCTATATACTTCTGAAAAATTTCTCCACTGATTCTTAAAGGTTGTTGTTACTTTAACCCTTTCCCAATCATACTGTCAAAACTCATACTGTCCCTATTAAGGGTGACATGCCAACCTTTATGCAGTCCCCTAGGATTCATTTTAAGTTACCAATGCTCTATCCTTAATTACACCTTTAAAAGGTACCTGCATCCTTCCATGGATAAATCAAGTCATATATCCTTGATAGATTATCTTATTCAATCATTCCCACCTCGATAGTAAATGCCTAATTTCACAATAACATCTGTATACAAAATGAGGTTAATCAAAATGGCCTCCAAAAGATAACAACGGTTATCCGCTTTTCTTGCCTAATCTGGTAACGATAACATGGATGTTCTGGAAGATATTGGTCGTGTTCAACGTGAACTTCTTCTTAATAATTCCTTATTTACTTTTGTTGTTTATCTCAACGGTCACCTCAATGTTGGGATATCTTTCATATCTGGCGTCTCCCTTTCTGGGTATCATGCCACCGGTCTTACACTTCACCTTCTTGAAGGTCACTTCCTTCATCCAATTTTCTTAATTTCTTACTTTCTTGTCTCCTTAGTCTATCCGCGTCTTATTATTTATCCTTCGAACTATCTAAAGGTTTCCTTGAATCCTCCCAACTTAAAGGGGGTACAATATATGTATCTCTTATGCCTTCAACCATCAATTTTAACTCATGGTGGATCATCATCATCCTGACGATTACATACTTTTCTACTTCTATTGCTATGAGTCTTTAGGGTTTCCTCATACCCAACTCCCTTATCATTCCTCAAACTCTATTGCCTTTATATTCCTTTCTCTTATCATTATTTCATGAACCAACACAACATAAGCATTGATTTCAAATATCCCGTCATTCTGGATTCGCGTCTTCAGAACGAATCTTAACAACTTTTACAGCTTAGATTCATAATTCATCATACTCGTCTGCCTTTGTTCTGGCTCTAAAGCTTTTACTCTATCTCTATAACCTTGGGAAGTACTTTCCAGAAAACAATTGGCTGAACTTTAATCAGTTTATTATAATCTCTTGCTCCGTGCCTTCCTTGGCCTTTCACCAGCAGGTGGTCTCTCTCTTAGGAGGGTGAGTGATAAAAACAGTCTTCTGTGATTCGTCAATCATTTAGAATCTCAAATGATTCCTATATTTCCTTTAGCCAGGCTCTTGCCTCGACTAGGTCAACTTGTTCCTTGGAACTCTGAGAGCTTAACGATTTAAAGGTCATGAAAGAATTTCCTGCCGCATTGTCCCCTCAGGGTGGTGGTTGGGGATAATAGTCTAAGTTCTCTTTAGACAGGTCCATGAATTGCCGTATTGGAGTACCGTCTCGGGTCTCCTTTCCTTACTCGACTTTCCGTTTCCTTAGTATGGAATGTTTCATCCTTCTCCCATACTTGGGGTTATCTTATACGTTAAATCCTCATTTTCCACTTCATTATGTTATGGGTTCCTTCTATCTTGATGGCGTCCCTGACTATCACATTCAGGGTTTGCCCTTAATCTTATTCCTTGAACTATGACTTTCATCTAAGATCTCATCTTTAAGCTCTTGAACATTTGGAACCCAAATCCTATAGGAATACCTCATTATTCCCTTATCATCTTTCTCGGTATTAATCTCATATCTATTTGTTGGCTCTCTGCCTTCATTCATCACTTTTTCTGGCACAATATGCTCTTTTCCAATAATTCGGTCTCTATTGCAATCTCAAACAGCTTTTCGGTACCGGCTCCGGTTACCTTCACTACTATTTCCAAAATTTCTCATAAACTCTCCCAAAGGCATTATCATCTTGGGTCTCTCCTTTTTACTAAGGGCATCAGCCACCACATTGGCTTTCCCCGAATGATAAAGAATCTCCCAATCATTATTCTTGATTAGCTCTAACTGCCTCATCTGGCATATGTTGAGCTCTTTCTACATAAAAAGGTACTAGAGCTCCTATGGTTTGTGTAAATCTTGCACTTCTCTCCATACAAGTAGTGCCTCCAATCTTTAGGGTAAAACTATTGCCACGAGTCTAAGCTCATGGGCGGGGATATCGAATTTCATATTACCTTAATTGTCTTGACATGTACGCGATTACCTTACCGTGCTGCATAAGCACGCACCCTAAGCCCTTATGCGAAGCGTCACTACACTTCACAAAATCTCCTTTTCCATCCGGCAATGCCAGCATAGGGGCCATCACCAACCTCTGCTTCAGTTCTTGAAAGCTGTTCTCGCATTTCTCTGTCCATTCGAACTTCTCAGTCTTACGAGTAAGCCGCGTTAAAGGGGTTACTATCTTTACAAACTTGAACGAACCTCCGGTAGTGACCGGCCAATCCTACCTCTGGTAGTCGACCAAACCATGGTCATCAATAAATCAGTGGTCCTTTATCCAATCCTGTCAGGATCCTCCATGGAATCCTCCTCAACAACTATCCCTTCTAGGACAACATCCTCAACCGCTAAATCCTCAATATCAGCATCATCCGGTCCTGCATTAGGACACTCTATCGGATCCACAATCCGATCTCCAATTAATAATAAAATATCATCGCGATGTTGCTCCTCAACCTCAGGGTCCGGAGTCCCGCTACCATATACGATAACGAACTACGCTCCTATCACGATATTTATAAGGGTTCCCATAAGGGTTTTAACTGTCAAGGCTACGTTAGGTAGCCCGACTATGAACTTGGCAAGAGTTCTTATTATCTTAGTTAACTTATTATCTTAACGTCCCATCATCTCTGAGGTTTATAACGCTTGGCTCTGATACCATTTCTGTAACACCCCCAGATCCGGGGTCGAGGATCCGGGTCGTCACGGTCTTTCTTTCCACAATATCACTTCACTTAATTAATAATAATAACTTTATGCTGTGACCCCACACTAACACACACCACAACCCGTTATAGTCTCAGAGATGAAATTTAAATAAGTACAAGTCTTTGAATCCACAATTTAAAAGTTATTACAACCCAAAATGATTACTTGATAAATTTACAGTTAATTGCCATTATCTGCCACAAGTTATAATTATACATAATTGATTCTCAAAAGTAGATGGTCTGATCTACAATAGATCTACCTCTGCAGCTATAGCAGCTACAACATCAACGGGAAGACGCGGAACGCTTCCCACGCGCTTGCGCTGGGTCTGCTGGAGTCTGGCCATCTTTCCTAACTGTTGTTGTGTGATGAAGAAATAAAGCAAGGGTGAGCAGCAAGCCCACCAAAATAATATGTATAATGATTTACAATATATGAGCCTACTCATAATACTCATGAAAGTCTTGGTCAAAAGAAATGAACCAAGTTTGATATCTTAATGCGATGAAGTCGCAAAATATTCAGTATATATACATATATACTTTTCAAAATATTGGAAGTCCTCTTCCATGCGTAATATACACAAAGTCCCAGTGTATAACTGTATAAAAAATATCGTTGCAAGATGATCTCATATATCTAACCTTGTTTCAACGTTTTTCTGAAAATCTTTGTCATTCCTAAGACAATTATTAATTAGATATAAGTTTAAAAGATGAGGTTACCAAATACCCCAATATACTTATATCTTTCCCAATACTACTTGAACTACCACCGTTCAAGTTATAATCAGTTTCAAAAGTTCATCACATAGATGAGACTACAAGACAAGATTTGAATAGATTCAATCTTTGAAATATTATTGAATGAAATAAAGTTACGAGATACTTTATTTTGTCCCGATATATATATAACCACATATATATACCCCTTTCAACATTTCCTGAAACCTCTGTTATGTAAAGTATGAACAGAGTGTGAAACATCCAATGAATTTTGGAAAGGAAAAGAATTTTGGCATAAACCCGATATCTCGCTGATCAGGCAAAGATACCAATAAGTAACCTTTTCTACTGTAGATGGATGAATTCCTCACCGGTCATCACCCTGGCCGCATTAGGACCTCGCGCTAGACCGTACCCCGGCCCCTCACGCGTTGATGGACTGCCACCCAGCCACTTACACAATAATAGACCGTACCCCGGCCTGTCGCTTATGCCGACTCAATGAGATGGGCTTACTTCCCGAACGTTGGGCAAGTAATCAATTCATTTACCAAATCTGCAACCTCGTTGCG
Source organism: Apium graveolens (assembly GCF_009905375.1). Lineage (NCBI taxonomy): Eukaryota > Viridiplantae > Streptophyta > Magnoliopsida > Apiales > Apiaceae > Apium > Apium graveolens. The sequence goes on along the minus strand of NC_133655.1, from coordinate 142,380,595 downwards.
AATATAAAATACACCACAGAGCCGGATTCCCCAGGTTTTGAGCGAGTATTTAAATCCCCTTTAAAAAGGAAGATCTTAAATATAAAAATGAGTTTTGGGATCCGCTCTGACTTTTAAAAATCATTTTGAAGACTCGAAAACACTTTAAAGAGTGTTTGGAGTAAGGCTGATTTAATGAAGTAAATCAGTCCCCAGAATATTAGAAAATATCTGAATATTATTAATTAAATAATATTCCCATAAAGAATAATCTTTATAAAAATAATTGAAGTAGAAGTATTAAAACTTATACTTGAAATAAACATTAAATAACCAAAGATATACTTATATGAAAGTATTATCTTTATTTGAATAATCGAAAATAAGTTTGATTATTGACACCTTATTCTTTAATAAAATAAAGAATATATTGCAGTAATAAGCGGAGTCATAATACCTCGAAAGAATATTATAATTAACATTCATAAAATAAAGGAGTCATACATCCTCAAATGAATATCCAAGTAATATCCAATAATAATATAAAAGAGTCATAAGCCCTCGAATGAATATTCATAATAATATTCATTAAATAAAATAAAGTTATCGAATAAACCTTATTCGATTAATAGTTTTGAAAACTATAACCATATATATATATATAAATATATATATGTATAAAATCTACTCGGGATCCTCGACTCCCGGTTTTAGAAAATGTTTTCACCTTTGGGTCCCTATACTAAGGGTATATGTAAATTACTGCTATTCTCTAGCATAGGTATTATCAACTGAACCAACAGATATATATGGCAAGAATACGAAACAGGCATGCATATATATACCATATCAGCATGCTTCAATATATCGCAACATTTGCTAATTAACCAACATGCATCTATCGCAAGATAATGCATATACATATATTCATCACAACAACAGTTATAACGGGTAGAAAACTTGCCTGAGCGACTGGGGTTACGAATGGCTCGGGACGAGTCTGGTAACCTATAAACAACAAGTAAGTTGGAATTAAACCAAAGTCACTTGTAAATCTATACTTTAACTAACTTAGACTCTAACGCTCGTTTTGCGCTCACTGATTCGCTTAAGTCACTCGGGTACCCTCGGCTCCACCATTTTTAATAATTTAACCTTTACGAGTTTTAAAGCGATTCCTTCGCGAGTGTCTTACCAACTGCCTAACACACTTACCATAAATGTTTCATACATTAATTAACCCTTTTTGGTCTTTAACCTATGTTTCAAAGTAAGGCGAGGGGAAAAGTTTCGTTCGCGAAACGCCGTTACTTGAAACGGTCGTTTCTCCTAAACCGTGCATCAGAATCGAACGAACTACATATCAAAACGAAGCTCGTAACATGAGCTATCTAAACATGGCAGTGGTCATAATCTAGCAGGGGGTTCTCGGGTCCTAATGCTATGCACAAAAACAGTCCAAAGAAAATCGGACGTTACGACGGCTATGTTTACGCGATTTCCCAATTTAAACCAACTCAAAACAACCACAACTCAACCCCAATTCACAACCCAATCCAAACTCCATCCAAAATACATTACAACAGCCCCAAACCAACTCATTATAATCCATTTACTTACTCCTAAAACTTGAATTTAAACTATACTACATTCTTTAACCAAATCTTAAGATTTCAACAAATCAATCACCACCATTCCAACCCATACTCTTAAACAAACAAGTTTCATGCTTCACATATACTATACTACTCATAACCATTCCTAAATACTCAAAACTAAAGCTAGGGTTTGGAGTTTATACCTTCCTTGAAGCTTTTAATCCATGAAAGATCCTTGAAATGCCCATGGAAGCCTTGATCTATGCTTAAGCTACCTTGTCCTTACAAATAAAATCAAGAATCAAAACTTTGTTCTTGAAAGTTACTATTCACCCTAAACTTTTAGGAATTGATTAACTAGGTAAACCTTGGATTCTTGGATCCAAACTTATAGCATAACTAAGTTATGAATTATGGAAGCTAAAGAAACAAACCTTATAATTTTTGAAGGTGTGTAGCTTGAGTTTTTGAAAAACTCCTCCTTGTTTTTCTTTCAAAAGCCGAGAGCAAGATGATGAAGATGAAAAAAAATTTGTGTTTTGCTTTGATTGGTTTTGGTTGGTTGTTTTTAGCTTGCTTTTGGTTAATTACCTTTTTAACCATCAACTTTGTGTGGTTCTAAATCAACCACACCTCCTTCCCCCTCATGTCATGCTTATATCACATTTGTTATGTCATCATCCCTTACTTGCCCTCTTCTCATTGGTTGGGTGACATCATCCCCTCTAATCTCTTTGATTAGCTTCCTAATTGTTTGCCTAATGACCGCTGATCTGTTATACGATTCGCTTAACTTTCGTTTTCGTTTATCGTTTGAGGGATCATACCCGGGATCTTATTACTTAGGTTCCCTTAACCTTTCTCAATATATTATATTCCTTTTATGATCCTCTCCTATAATCCTTTAATTTAAATCCTTTTATCCTGTTACCTTTTTCTCAATTCTTTTCGTATCTAGTGGATTTCCGGGAAAAACCAAAGTGTTCGGAATTGGATTCTGACGATCTTTACATACACTTATATACCACATAGAGTACTAATAATATCCCATAAGATCAATAACAGAACCCCTACATAGCGTGGCATGAAAAGTTTTCTCATTCAGCTAAAACACTATTCACAAGGGTTACAAAAAGTTGAAAATTTTTGGGGTTATTACAGGATTCATCCATCTACTAGTAGAAAAGGTTACTTATTGGTATCTTTGCCTGATCAGCAAGATATCTGGTTTATGCCAAAATTCTTTCCTTTCCAAATTTATTGGATATTGCAATTCTGTTCATACTTTACATGACAGAGGTTTTCAGGAAATGTATATATATATATAGGTGTATATATATGTCGGGACTTAATGAAGTATCTCGTAACTTCATTATTTATAATGATATTCAAAGATTGAATCTATTCAAATCTTGTCTTGTAGTCTCATCTATGTGATGAACTTTTGAAACTAATCATAACTTGAACGGTGGTAGTTCAAGTAGTATTTGGGAAAGATATAAGTATATTGGGGTATCTTGTAACTTCATCTTTTAAACTTATATCTAATTAATAATTGTCTTATGAATGACAAAGATTTTCAGAAAAACGTTGAGACAAGGTTAGATATATGAGATCACCTTGCAACGATATTTTTTTATACAGTTATACACTGGGACTTTGTGTATATTATGCATGGAAGAGGACTTCCAATATTTTGAAAAGTATATATGTATATATACTGAATATTTTGCGACTTCATCGCATTAAGATATCAAAATTGGTTCATTTCTTTTGACCAAGACTTTCATGTGTATTATGAGTAGGCTCATATACTATTAATCATTATACATATTATTTTGGTGGGCTTGCTGCTCACCCTTGCTTTCTTCTTTCATCACACAACAACAGATAGAAAAGATGAACAGAACCAAGCTCCCGATTCGCAAGCGATTAGGAGACGTTCCGCAGTTTTCTAGAAGCATTGATGCCGTCGTAGCTGAGGTAGGAACTACCAATAGGCTAGGCTTTCAACTTTTGATGGACCAGATTTATTTATATTTATGAATTGTAATAATGGCAAAGAAATGTAAATTTATTCAGAGAACCTTTTAAGGTGTATTGGCAGATAATTGTGGAATAAAATGACTTGTGGTTATTTTTGGATGTTCATCTCTGAGACTATAACGTGTGGTGTGTGTGTTTATTGTGGGGTCACAGTACAGAGTAGTTGAGTAATTATTAAGATTGGGTGTTATTAAGGGAAATGGAACTCGTGACGACCCGGATCCCCGACCGGGATCTGGGGGTGTTACAGAAATGGTATCAGAGCTAAGCATTATAAACCTCAGAGATGATGGGACGTTAAGATAATAAGTTCACTAAGATAATAAGAACTCTTGCCAAGTTCATAGTCGGGCTACCTAACGTAGCACTGACAGTTAAAACCCTTATGGGAACCCTTATAGGTATCGTGATAGTAACATAGTTTGTTCTCGTATAGGGCAGCGGGGCACCAAACCTTGAGGTTCAGGAGCATCAGCATGAGGATGTTTTATTACAAGTTGGAGATCAAATTGTGAATCCGATGGAGTACCCTAATGAGGGACCGGATGAGGTTCAGATAGAGAATGCTGCGGTTGAGGATGTTATTCCGGAAAGGATTGTGGCTGAGGAGGATCTCATGGAGGATCCAGATGAGAATGAAGAGAGGACCGTTGAGGAACAGATGACCGTAGTCAGGGCGACTACCAGAGCAAGAATGGCCGCGAGGGTGGCACTAGAGGATGAAGAGTTACCAAGGGCACAAAGGTTAATGAGGGCAGAAGGAGTGGGGCCTTCCATGACCCCAATTATACCAGTATCAGACCCTCTTCCAGAGGCTCCTGTAGACATCCATGAGGTTCCACCAATTCCTGTTCCCTCCCCTGTACAGAGCCCAGCACATACTGAGGAAATGCCACCTTTATCCCCTGCACCATTGTCACCTGATACCGTACTTGGTTATCCATTTGGATCTCTTGGGTCTGCACCACCTGCCCCCCATGGACTGCTAGATGCTACCACTCAGGCTTCTCTTATCGCTGATTATCATATGACTTTGGGTGGCCTGTCAGAGGCCCGGAATGTTAGGAGTGATCTGTTGGATCGACTTACTGCACCAAGGATTGAGGGTGGGATACTTCCGGCAGGATTAGCGTATAGCATGGAAAGGATTGAGGCTACCACCCGTGTTACAGCTAGGGGCCATCTTGAGGGTCAGGTTGATCCAGCTCTACTTGTGACTATCTTAGACCTCATCACCTCTGTGATGGAGCAGGTTAGGGATGTCGTGCGTGCTTGCATCTCTTAATCCATGGTAGTGTGCAGAGCCAGAGCAATCAAACAAGGGTCTCATGTAGCACCGCTTTTGGAGGATTAGCCTAAGTTATGAATGATTAGTTTTAATGATGAGATGACTATCTATGGTAGTACTTTTGGGATAGGAGTGATAAGTTCATATGATGTAATCCTCTTTAATATGTTCAGTTGTTGTACCCTCGAACAAATGGTTATGTATATATTCGTTAATTTCAGTTCAGATCAGTTTGTTTGTGATAAAATCACATTGTTAATTGCTCTATTAACACTTAAGAGAGTGTCATGAAGTTTATCGAACTTGAGAATTCATAATTTGCAATCGTGCAAGGACTAAACGAGGGGAAGACTTAAGCAAAGTAAGTAAGACAAATATCCGGAGATTCTCAAAATTTTCCAAGTAATATGCCCCCACAAGGAATAAGATTAGGGGCAAACCTCGAATGTGATAATCAGGGAGGTCGCAATTAAGATATAAAGAATCCGGAATATAATAAAGTGGAAAATGAAGATTTTAAATTAAAAGATGACCCCAATTATGGGGAGTAGGAAGAAATATTTAGACTAAGACAGCAAAAGTCGAGCGAGATAAGGAGACCCGAGACGGTACTCCTATACGGAAATTCATGAACCTGTCTAAACAGAACTTATATTTTATTCCCAACCACCACCTTGAGGAAACAATGTGGTGTGAAATTCTTTCAGAACCTCTAAGTCGCTAAGCTCTCAGAGTTCCAAGGAACAAGCTGGCCCAGTCGAGGCAAGAGCCTGGCTAGAGGAAATATAGGAATCATTTGAGATTCTAAATGATTGACGAATCACAAAAGACTGTTTTTATCACTTACCCTCCTAAGAGAGAGACCACCCGCTGGTGAAAGACCAAGAAAGGCACGGAGCCAGAGGTTATGATAAACTGATTAAAGTTCAGCCAATTATTTTCGGGAAAGTAATTCCCAAGGTTATGAAATAGTTTAAAAGCTTTAGAGCCAGAACAAAGGCAGACGAGTATGATGAATTATGAATCTAAGTTGTAAAAGTTATCAAGATTCGTTCTGAAGACACGAATCCAGAATGACGAAATGTTTGAAATCAATGCTTATGTTGTGTTGGTTCATGAAATAACGATAAGAGAAAGGAATATAAAGGCAAGAGAGTTTGAGGAATGATAAGGGAGTTGGGTATGAGGAAACCCTAAAGACTCGTAGAAATAGAAATAGAAGAGCATGTAATTGTCAGGATGAGGGTGATTCACCATGAGTTAAAATTGATGGTTGAAGGCATAAGAGATACATATATTGTACCCCCTTTAAGTTGGGAGGATTCGAGGAAACCTTGAGATAGTTCGAAGGATAAATATTGAGACACGGATAGACTGAGGAGACAAGAAAGTAAGAAATCAGGAAAAATTGGATGAAGGAAGTGACCTTCAATAATGTGAAATGTAAGACCGGTGGCTCGATACCCAGAAAGGGAGACGCCAGGTATGAGAGATATCCCAACATTGAGATGACTGTTGAGATAAACAACAAAAGTATATAAGGATTTATTAAGAAGAAGTTCACGTTGAACACGACCAATATCTTCCAGATCATCCATGTGATCATTACCAAATCAGGAAAGAAAAGCGGATGACCATTGTTATCTTTTGAAGGCCATATGGATGGACCTCAATTTGAATAAGGATGCTATTATGAAGTTAGGTATAGACTATCGAGGTGGGAATGATGAATAAGATAATCTATCAAGGATATATGAATTGATTTATCCATGGAAGGATGCATGTACCTTTTTAAAGGTGGAATTAAGAATAGAACATCGGTAACTTAAAATGAATCCTAGGGGAATGCATAAAGGTTGACATTTCACCCTTAATAGGGACAGTGTGAGTTTTGACAGGATGAATTGGAAAGGATTAAGGTAATAACAACCTTTAAGAACCAGTGGAGAAATTTTTCAGAAGTATATAGACAATGGTTCTAGTAGTAGTAAATGGTATTTTGATATGCCCTGTATCTAAGGAATACAGGAGGAACGATTCAAGGATAACCCTAGAGGTTTTACAAGGAGAAAGGTAATATTCAAAATTTTCAAGAATAGAAATGTTGATAAAGGAAATATGACGTAATTATAATGTTGCCAAGTGGGGCACGTGTTAAACCACGAGAAAGTATGGATCGAACCAGTAATGGTCGAAATTATTCAGGGCAATTAGGACTTAAGATAAAAGATGTTCTAATTATGATAGAGAGTCAGTCATGACAGTGATTAACCTCTAAAGACTGAGGCAACAACTTATGGAAAAATGGTGATTTTTTTTTACTCATCAGATTTTAAGGAATACATCTTCACAAAAGCAGTGATTGAAATAAGGTAGAAAATTTATTTGGAGTGGTTAAAATGACATTGACTATAAGGAAATTTTAATATCAGGAAAGGCCAAAGAGGTGGCCGACACTTTAAAGGTAAAAGTATAATTATAGGCGCTTGTGCCAGAGGAATACAGTGACGATGGTTAAAACTGTGAAGGTTGTATTATGGTTTGGAAGATTGACATTCCTTCTGATGAATGTGCAATACCCAACCGTAATAGTAGTTAGTAAAGGTTTAATTCGTGTAATCGCCATGAGCGGGCTATCTATCTCAGAAGATACTATCTTGAGATAAGCCAGGACCATAGTTCAAAAAGGACTAAACAAACCTTTGAGTTAAGTCTTCTATTGAAGGCATATGATTAAGAATGGTATTAACCTGCTATCATTGCTTTGAGCGAAACTCTTCTGCAAATTTTATCTGCTTCATGTCATGTATGTATGTCAGGATCAGGAGTGTTCTTCATGAATCAGGAATGGTGATTATGTTACCTCCTTAGAAAGATTTGATACGAGATGTATGGACTCCGTATGGTTAGCTATTAAGACTTCATGGAAAATGAATGACTACAGTGGGTCAGTGGTGGACCATAGTAAGGCAGCAATGATTCTGCGAGTAGTGAGCTGATTACAACCATGAGAGTTATATTGGAATGGGTGTTGAGATTGAGTACCACTAATCGGGTCGTGGTAGTGTATAAGTTATCATTGATAGACTAATTAAGTAGAGTATCTACCTGGTGAATAATTATTCTTTCTTATCAATAGAGAGTCGTATTATTATACGAGGAAGGTTGCGGTGCAAGCTTAGAATTCTAGTAACGATGATGTATAGAATGAGATCCCAGATTCGATTTTCGATGTCGAGGGAGTTTCAAAGGTGATTATGTATAAGCTCGAGGAAGAGTGTGGGTCCATAGAATGATGGACGGGATAGCGAAAATATTTAGGCATGGGAAATACGAGGCTATAATGCTTAATGTTGATTTATATACGTATATGATTTGTTCTCCTATGACAAACCTCTATAGTTCAGAGGTAGGTTCCAAGCCAGATATTTTGTGGCAGTATATTTTTTCTTTCTTCTTTCTTTCATATATACAATTCTCTTCAGTTCGTTCTTTTCTCTTCTTTTCATTTCATGTAAGCTGAGAAGAACAACCCTTCCAGAAGGGGAGGTATTGCCGAATGACTATCTATCTGTGTGATAGAAGCCGAGTAGGATACCAGCTATTGTTTAATTGCTTGTCAAGTACTAAAGGCTGGCCACCTTCTGTACTAACTAAGCGATATAACAAGTGTTCATGATCATAGTGATCTCTCAACAAATTCCTTTACTTCTATTTGATTGATCAAATTTTGGAAAATAGAAACAACTGAAAAAGGAGTAATAAAGTGGTGGTAGTATGCGGAATGGGAACACATTCGTGATACTAAGGTTGACGTGGTTATTAAAAGGTTATAGAACGCTAACGAGCAAAAGTATAACCAGTATAATATTAGGAACGGAAGGTAGTAGCGATTACGAACTGGAAAAGAATGGGTATTGAGAAGCAGAAGCTCTAATGCTAAAAGCTATAATGAGAGTCTGTGCAATAGACTTGAAAGAAATTGGAATGATCACTTAACACGGATTGAGTTTTCTTACGACAATAGATCATATGTCAGTATTGAGATGTCGCCTTATGAGATCCTTGAGGGAAGACAATGTCGATCTCCCTTATGTTAAGATGAAGTTGTAGAGCGCAAGATGCTCGGATCCGCAGTAGTCCAAAGGACCAAGGATATGATAGATCTAATCAGAGGACGGCTGGTAGTAGCCCAAGATGGACATGACACGAAAGGACAAAGAGTATGAAATAGGGGACCTAGTAATGTTATAGGTATCCCTTGGAAAGGATTGATGAGGTTCGGAAAGAAAGGAAAGCTAAGTCTACAATTTTTTGGACCCTCGGATATATTAAGAAGTATTGGGAAGTTAGCATATGAGCTAGCCTTACCCCAGAGCATGTAGCAAGTCATAACGGGTTTCACGTATCAATGTTAAGAAAGTGTAATTCGGATGCTAGACAAATAGGGGCATATGAGCGCATAGACATGCAACCAGACGTAACCTATATGGAGCAACCAGGAAGGTTATAGAGTGAAAAGGAACAAGTGCTTAGGAGAAGGATTATCAAACTAGGTAGAGTTTGGTGGTAGAACCATAATGTGGGAAAATTGACTCGAGAGTTAGAAAGTGTAATGCTAAGAAAGTATCCCCATTTGTTTTCTATCTGATTCCGGGACAGAATCCTTTTAAGGAGGGGAGACTGTAATAACCCCAATTTTTGGAAATTTTTGAAACCCTTATGAATAGTGTTTTTGCTGAATGAGAAAAATTTTCATGCCACGCTATGTAGGGGTTCTGTTATTGATCTTATGGAATATTATTAGTACTCTATGTGGTATATAAGTGTATGTAAAGATCGTCAGAATCCAATTCCGAACACTTTGATTTTTCCCGGAAATCCAATAGATACGGAAAGAATTGAGTATAAGGTAACAGGATAAAAGGATTTAAATTAAATGATTATAATAGAGGATCATAAAAAGGAATTTAATGTATTGAGAAAGGTTAAGGGAACCTAAGTAATAAGATCCCGGGTATGATCCCTCGAACGATAAACGAAAACGAAAGTTAAGCGAACCGTATAACAGATCAGCGGTCATTAGGCAAACAATTAAAAGCTAATCAAAGGGATTAGTGGGGGTGATGTCATCCAACCAATAGAAAGAGGACAAAGGAGGGGTGATGACATCACAAAGTGATGTAGGCATGACATAGAAGGGAAGGAAGTGTGGTTGAATTATAACCACACAAAATCAAGGTTAATTAAGTCATTAACCAAAAACAACACAAAAAATCAACCAACCAAGCAAATCATTTCATTTTCATCAAACAAAACACAAAAACCTCTTTCTTCCCACGCTAACTCTCGGCTTCTTTCTTAAAATTTGAAGATCCAAGCTCCACCACTTACTATTTAGCAAGGTAATTATCTAAGCTTCCCCATGGATAGTTACATACTTCCTATAAGTTTAAGCTTCTAATTCCAAGCCAATCTTTTTCTATAAATCAAGGAAGAAGATGGTGAATAGTAACCTTCAAGAAATAACTTTAGTTTTCTTGAATTTTTATGAAAGATTAAGGTTATACAAGCAAGGATCAAGGTTCTTTAGGCATTCAAAGCTCTTGTGTTGTGTTAAAAAGCTTGAAGGAAGGTATAATCTCTTAACCAAGCTTTGTTATTGAATGTTAAGAGCATAATATGAGTATTTTAGTTCATGAGAGGCTTGATGGTTGTGTATGTAGAGATTAGTGAGTTTTGGGATGTTGTTGGATTGGTAAATGTTGTTGTTTTGATTAAAAGAACTTAAGTATGATTAAAGTTAAGCTTAGGCATAAGTATGAATGATTAAATTGAATTGGTTGGGGTTGTTATGATGTGAAAAGGATGGATGTTGGTTGTATGTTGGATTTGAGGTTGATTTGGGATGGTTTTGAATGGTTTAAAATTGGGAAATCGCGTAAACATAGCCGTCGTAACGTCCGATTTTCTTTGGACTGTTTTTGTGCATAGCATTAGGACCCGAGAACCCCCTGCTAGATTATGACCACTGCCATTTTTAGATAACTCATGTTACGAGCTTCGTTTTGATATGTAGTTCGTTCGATTCTGATGCACAGTTTAGGAGAAACGACCGTTTCAAGTAACGGCGTTTCGCGAACGAAACTTTTCCCCTCGCCTTACTTTGAAACATAGGTTAAAGACCAAAAAGGGTTAATTAATGTATGAAACATTTATGGTAAGTGTTTTAGGCAGTTGGTAAGATACTCGCGAAGGAATCGCTTTAAAACTCGTAAAGGTTAAATTATTAAAAATGGTGGAGCCGAGGGTACCCGAGTGACTTAAGCGAATCAGTGAGCGCAAAACAAGCGTTAGAGTCTAAGTTAGTTAAAGTATAGATTTACAAGTGATTTTGGTTTAATTCCAACTTACTTGTTGTTTATAGGTTACCAGACTCGTCCCGAGCCTTTTATCACCCCAAGTCGCTCAGGCAAGTTTTCTACCCGTTATAACTGTTGTTGTGATGAATATATGTATTTGCATTATCTTGTGATAGATGCATGTTGGTTAATTAGCAAATGTTGCAATATATTGAAGCATGCTACTATGGTATATATATATGCATGCCTGTTTCGTATTCTTTCCATATATATCTGTTGATTCAGTTGATAATACCTATGCTAGAGGATAGCGGTAATTTGCATATACCCTTAGTACAGGGACCCAAAGGTGAAAATATTTTCTAAAACCGGGAGTCGAGGATCCCGAGTAGATTTTGTATATATGGATATATATATATATACTTATATATATATATATGGTCATAGTTTTCAAAACTATTAATCGAATAAGGTTTATTCGATAACTTTAACTTTATTTTATTATTGAATATTATTTGAATATTCATTCGAGGGCTTATGACTCTTTCATATTATTTATTGAATATTATTTGAATATTCATTCGAGGGCTTATGACTCAGTTTATATTATTTAATGAATATTATTTGAATATTCATTTGAGGATCTATGACTCCGATTATTTGCTGAGATATATTCTTTATTTTATTAAAGAATAAGGTGTTAATAATCAAACTTATTTTTGATTATTCAAATAAAGATAATACTTTCATATAAGTATATCTTTGGTTATTTAATACTCGTTTCAAGTATAAGTTTTAATACTTCTACTTCAATTATTTTTATAAAGATTATTCTTTATGGGAATATTATTTAAATAATAATATTCAGTCATTTTCTAAATATTCTGGGGACTGATTTACTTCATTAAATCAGCTTTACTCCAAACACTCTATAAAGTGTTTTCGAGTCTTCAAAATGATTTTTAAAGTCAGAGCGGATCCCAAAACTCATTTTTATATTTAAGATCTTCCTTTTTTAAGGGGATTTAAATACTCGCTCAAAACCTGGGGAATCCGGCTCTGTGGTGTATTTTATATTCGCAACGAGGTTGCAGTTTTGGTAAATGAATTGATTACTTGCCCAATGTTCGGGAAGTAAGCCCATCTGATTGAGTCGACATAAGCGACAGGCCGGGGTACGGTCTATCAAAGTGTAAGTGGCTGGGTGGCAGTCCATCAACGCGTAAGAGGCCGGGTGGCGGTCCAGCACAAGGTCCTTATGTGGCCAGGGTGATGACCGGTGGGGGATTCATCCATCTACTAGTAGAAAAGGTTACTTATTGGTATCTTTGCCTGATCAGCAAGATATCTGGTTTATGCCAAAATTCTTTCCTTTCCAAATTTATTGGATATTGCAATTCTGTTCATACTTTACATGACAGAGGTTTTCAGGAAATGTATATATATATATAGGTGTATATATATGTCGGGACTTAATGAAGTATCTCGTAACTTCATTATTTATAATGATATTCAAAGATTGAATCTATTCAAATCTTGTCTTGTAGTCTCATCTATGTGATGAACTTTTGAAACTAATCATAACTTGAACGGTGGTAGTTCAAGTAGTATTTGGGAAAGATATAAGTATATTGGGGTATCTTGTAACTTCATCTTTTAAACTTATATCTAATTAATAATTGTCTTATGAATGACAAAGATTTTCAGAAAAACGTTGAGACAAGGTTAGATATATGAGATCACCTTGCAACGATATTTTTTTATACAGTTATACACTGGGACTTTGTGTATATTATGCATGGAAGAGGACTTCCAATATTTTGAAAAGTATATATGTATATATACTGAATATTTTGGACTTCATCGCATTAAGATATCAAACTTGGTTCATTTCTTTTGACCAAGACTTTCATGAGTATTATGAGTAGGCTCATATACTATTAATCATTATACATATTATTTTGGTGGGCTTGCTGCTCACCCTTGCTTTCTTCTTTCATCACACAACAACAGATAGAAAAGATGAACAGAACCAAGCTCCCGATTCGCAAGCGATTAGGAGACGTTCCGCAGTTTTCTAGAAGCATTGATGCCGCCGTAGCTGAGGTAGGAACTACCAATAGGCTAGGCTTTCAACTTTTGATGGACCAGATTTATTTATATTTATGAATTGTAATAATGGCAAAGAAATGTAAATTTATTCAGAAAACCTTTTAAGGTGTATTGGCAGATAATTGTGGAATAAAATGACTTGTGGTTATTTTTGGATGTTCATCTCTGAGACTATAACGTGTGGTGTGTGTGTTTATTGTGGGGTCACAGTACAGAGTAGTTGAGTAATTATTAAGATTGGGTGTTATTAAGGGAAATGGAACTCGTGACGACCCGGATCCCCGACCCCGGATCTGGGGGTGTTACACAATTAGTCTCTAACCAACTAAATGTTGTTTCTGAGTGGTGAGCACAATTCAAGAATTACGTCACTTTATTTTTGGAAAACATTTGAGAAAATGATTCAAGTGTTTCAGTTGTGAGAAGAAATCTAAGATATAAGATATATAAATGTTATTCCCAAACAATCTAACAAAGAATTACAAAAGGGGGGGGGGTTGAATGTAATTCTGGTTTTTTTTATTTTAAGAACTGTTCTATCTTAAATATATAACCGTGTTTGATTTAGCTAAGATGCAGAATGAAAATATTGAATCAAACACAAAGTAATTAAACACGAGTATTTAAAAACTTCTGGGTGAATTGAACTTTTCCACCAGAGATATATATAAAATCGAGAACTCTGTGAGGCAAGGTTTGCACACAGCTTCTTACAAAGAACAAAGAAATTCTTTACATATACAACTTTATCTATTTCTCTGGTAAATTGCTTACTCACTTGATACTGTTCTACTTGCTACCCTTGGTATATATCACCAAAGTTACATGATAAAAAGACAAAAAAAATACGATAAAATGTTTCTTAGTCTAATTACATGCTTCTTCATTTCTCTATCCAGCATCTTTGAATATCTTCAAGTTAGCATGGAAATGGAAATGCTTCTTTGTTCTCTAAAACCTGTAAATAGGGTGCCACATTCCATTTGCATCTAATCAATCCATGTGACTGTCAAGTAACTATCAACTGCTATTTGAATTTAAACATCCGTTGAAACTTCATTAGATCATCTATTGAAACTGTGTTGAATCATCCGTCAAAGCTTCACTAGATCACCTGTTGAATGTGACTTGGGTCATCCGTTGAAGCCTTGTAGAATCATCCGTTGAAAGTCTTCCATAGCAGTTAACTCTATTTCACTTATGCAAAATTACAAGGCATCTAATATTTATAATTAGCCAACCTATTTTGCATATCAAGCTAGTAGTAAACATGACTTTGAATATCCTACAACTTCTAGACTCTTTAAGGTATTGTAGAATGCGGAAATGTGTTACAAGACTTATTGATACATAAGCTACTCTCTCAATGGATGTTGAAGTGATCATCCGTTGAAAGCTACACATATACTAAAATAAATCTACTAAGGTATTTTTTTAACTTATCATCAAGTGCACAACATATTCCTAACAATCTCCCCCAATTTATGTCTACTGGAATTGTAGGCATAATTTAAGAGAAACTTGATGATAACAAAACACCATATGAATACAGACTGATTACAGTAGATAAAATTAACAAGTGCTACAGTTTATTGAAAATTATATAGATGAAGGTTTATAGAAAATCTCACAGGCCATTTTCAAGGTGCTCCTCTAGACTGAGCAAATTTAACTTATTTCCTTGACTGTCTCAACTTATTTCCCAATTTCTCATTGTTTTCTTCAATCTGGTGTTAAATGTAACGCCCCCAAATCCGGGGTCAGAGGATTTGGTCGTCACTATGAAACCTCAATCAAAATTAGCCAGTTTAATCAATAAACAAATGCCAGCGGAAGATATTTAGCATAAATGACCCCAAATTAATCCAAAATCTTTTAAGGTTATAGTTCTAGAAACAAGATATCCAAATTTCATAAGTAAATTTTTCACTTTCTTTTAAAACTCTTTACAACAATTCTCAATCTCAAAACTTAACCCGATAGTATAACTTCGAAAAGAAGTATACTAGGCCCAACTATAAAATACACAACTATAATATAATATAATATAAATAACTTTATACAATAAAACTTACACTAGTTCGCAAACCCTGGACCAACCACCTTCCAAAAGCTTCTTCTTTGCTTCCTCGAATTACGCAGCTAAACAACACAAGCTAATCCTCACTGGAGGTTAAATTTGAAAACAGGCAACTATGAGATAAAGAAATGCTCAGCAAGATCATTATGACATATATAGGGTCTTTTGATATAAAACCGACATCTGCATCAGAGTAGAACATTTAAAATCATAATTGCTGAATCATAAAATTTTAGTTGAGGAACCCCAAAATTGGTTCCTTAATTGTATTCAAAACCATTTTAATATTTTTGAGCGAAATGCTTCAGCAATACTTTGAATCTCGACGAGAATAAAACTCGTAAAGAAGTGTTTACGGAAATATCGTAAACAACAATAACATGAAACAATGATTATGGATTGAATCACAAACTTTATTCAAAATTGAACTCTTGAAATTAATACTTATTTTACTGTCATATCAAATTAGATATTAATACGAACTTTGATGCTCACAACCTACCCGCGCTAAAATAGGGAAGTCAACATCAATCATCTGCATTAATACCACCTTTGATATTTAACAACTTAAATATCAACATCAATTAGCAACTGAATTAAAACTGTATTCCACCTTTATTTAAAACCAAAATAGTTGATAAATCATTCCTTATAAGATTATCAAAAGCAATATAATAATTTAGATTGGAATCCTCGAACGACGGTGTGGTGCCATCGGTGATCAGCCGTGGAGCAACACCGGTATGCCGAAGCATATCCAACTAAACAAATGGGGCACCCGCGACACATATCGGCCTAATGGTATTATATCCTGTATAATACCTAAATCTCCGCTGGACCGCCGCCACAGCCTCTTACGCAACCATCCAATCTTAAAATATTTTATTGAAAGGGGTCATAATACTCAACACCATTATAAACTTTTATTCGCCCATTTACTTGGGCAGAAAAAAATGAAAACAACGTCATCTTTCTCAAAATCCAAAACATTTATAAATCCGATAGTTGGATAAGTAAAAAACTTGACTATTCTGAACATAAAATAGCAGATAAGTACTTGCATAAACAGAATCATTTATTTCAGCAATATGTAAAACATTTATCTATTATGAACTAAATAGGGAAAGCAATACTTGCATGATAAGATTCAAAATAAGTATCACTTGAACAATAAGTGATAATAGGGATACTTGCCTCTGAGATTTAGTAGTTAGTCACACTCGCAAAGACGCATCTATTCTAACATTCTGTCTCAAAACATCTCCGTGTTGCTTTTCAACATTTTACTGATATGCTGCTCCTGCGATTGCTAGAAGCCAGATACCCAATACCATTCCATCTTACTCTTTTCAATGTCTGGTCCCGATCAACTCGAGCGATCCACATCTATAATTAAAAGATATAATTTTAATCGTCTAAACGATAATTGCTCGACGAACTGCGTGTTAAAACCCTATCGTCTACCCATACGATAGCCCACGCATAGAGAAAACAGTCAAATACAAGACTCTTGACTCACGTACACACGTTATTCACAGAGCATATAAACACATAAGCCACGTATCAAATAATTCATATCACATATGACTCAGTTCGTCAAAACATTCGACTCAGTATGTTTAAAACTGAAATTTGGTCAAAAATATGATTTTTCGATCAATAATCGACTTAGAATGACTCTAAAATCAAATGACCCTTTTGAAACAAAAGAGTTTGGGTCTCGAAAGTATTTTTAATGAAAGCAGAATATTTTTCTGAGTCTAGAGGCGTTCGTTTCGTATTAAACGGACGAACAGTTTATTTATTATGAATAAAATAAGAATAAATCAAAACAAATTATAAATAATTGAATCAAATTATGAGTTTCGAAAATAATAAAAGATAATAATTTGAAATCAATATAAATATTTTAGAATTTTTTTTGAAATAACGTTTTTGTAAAACAGACTTTTCCCGGGGTCATACCCCTCAAAATCAATCCCAAACCAACACAATCCAACTGTATTTTAATAAAATCAATAAATTTAAAACACACAATAATTTATATTTACACGTATAAACACGCCATAAACGAAAAATACGGCCAAAAACGACTTCTACAACACCTCTGAAATTTATGAAATAAATATATAAACATTAACATGCTATAATATACACAATTACGAAGGCGGAATTTCGGAATCGTTACCCAAAATAAATTCTGATCACCCCGAAGAGAATATCTGATGTCCGGAAAATATCTCCAGAAAAATCCAAAATTAATAGCGATAGATATATAAACGCTGAGATGCCATATGGAGTAATCAACGTCTTCAAATTCCTTTTCTACGCCCCGAAAATAAATTAAAATCGAAAATATGCTCCGTAAATTTTCTTCTCAAAACTCCGTAATATATATACCTATGCGTAGGTATCGAAGCGCTGATCGTTTATATATATAATAATTGAAATTTGGACGAACGGATCAATTTGGATTATTAAATTAGTTGCTTAGCCGCTAAGTAACTGCAATAACGATCCAATTTGATATCAGTTTTGGATAATTATCCCAACCGGGCTTTTTATAAAACACTTTATACGAAAATAATGTAAAAATATCCCGTTTCTCGAGAATACGGGTTTTGTTGATTTATCGAAATAGTTATCATACCGAAAATCTTGCGCCAGGCCGCGCATGGGTCAAACTGTAATCCAGATCGAAAAAGTCAAAATACGAAAAATGTCCAGAATTACTAGATTAGGTCAGGAAGGAGTTTTCGGAAAAGTTTCGGGTTGTAAAAATATAAAAACGGTTGAAGTTGGACGATTCCCGACTTTATAAAATAATTTGGTAATTATTCAGAAAATAATTATTAAATCTATAAATCATTATAAAATCATATAACACTCCAAAAATTACCAGAAAAATACCTTAATTATCTATATTTTATTCTGGACATATAATAATTAAAATACTCAAAGAATATCACATATAAACAGTTAAAACATTACTTCAATTACCAGATAATTCACCAAAATTCACATAAAAATCACATAAACAATTCTAAATAATAATAATAATAATAATATTTGAAAATATGGGATATTACAATCTACCCCCTTATAAGGATTCCGTCCCCAGAATCAGCAGAAGAAAGCACTATGGGTCTTCTCAAATATTATTCCTTGTAAACTCAATTTTCAAATAAACTCAATTCTCTATAATCTCAAATAAATCTTATATTCCTTGTATAATAAAACTTTTACAGGAGTTTCACTGCGCACCACTGTTCCATCCACGTCCATTGACCAATTCTTCAATATAATTACTTTTACCGATTGCGAGAAAGAAGAATAGAAAGAAAGATGGAGAGGAAGAGAAAGAAAAAGAAGGAGAGATATAGTTAAATAGAGAGAAATAAAGAAACAGATTGATTTCGTTGTACGCCACTGATATTTTAATCGCATCGAAGTCCACTGTTGCTCTTGGTAATTCCATCACATAACCCTACTTCTCCTTGTTCAAGATAGCTCAGCCCAACTTGATTGGCATACCTTCGGATATTTCAGATGATAAAATTATGGAATTTCAAAGAGAAAAGATTTTTATAGCATAACAGGACCAAAATCTGAATTTGTGATTATGTAATGTTGAAATAAAAGAATAATTGAGAGATCAATATGATCAAACGAACTTGGTATTGCTTGCCCAAATTAAGACACTACTAAAGGTTGTTAACCTTCATGTATTCACCATACACACAAGTGATGGCGTCCCATCCAACTCCTATCACATAGACATATATACCTTGTGTCCCTTATAGTTAAGGTTGTTCATCTCAGTCAGAATAAAAGAATATCAAAGGAATCCAAAAAACAAATGAATAAAACTGAAAAAATTTCAAAGCTGATATTTCTGAAGGAAATGAAATCTAGAGAACAAAATTCTGGCACAAAATGACTAAACGAGTGTTAGGGAATATATCCTCTAACAATTACTTCTTTTTGAGAGATGTCAAAAGGAGTTATAGAAAGAGAAGGTATTGCCAAGGTCTTAATACTTATTTTCAATTTGAACTCTTCAGTTGACTCGCCATCTGGTTCTAGACGCTTCTTCATGTTCCAAGGATATCGATAATCTTCATCGTCGTCGAAACGTAGTAGCCTCGGAAGATTCCACCATAAAAGTTTGCAGCTTCCCGGAGTTCCATCCAACTGAACACAACCATCTCGAACGAATGCGCCTATCTTAACTTACTCGTTGGTACTATATCTAATAGTCCAACAGGAACTCAATATGAGCTCAAACGTCCTCACATAGCTATACGCACTCCTACACACTCTCGTTTCTAGTTTACTATAACCTCAGCTCTAATACCAACCTGTAACGCCCCCAAATCCGGGGTCAGAGGATTTGATCGTCACTATGAAACCTCAATCCAAATTAACCTGTTTAATCAATAAACAAATGCCAGCGGAAGATATTTAGCATAAATGACCCCAAACTAATCCAAAATCTTTGAAGGTTACAGTTCTAGAAACAAGATATCCAAATTCCACAAATAAATTTTTCACTTTCTTTTAAAACTCTTTGCAACAATTCTCAATCTCAAAACTTAACCCGATAGTATAACTTCGGAAAGAAGTATACTAGGCCCAACTATTAAATACACAACTATAATATAATGTAATATAAATAACTTCATACAATAAAACTTACACTAGTTCACAAACCTTGGACCAACCACCTTCCAAAAGCTTCTTCTTTGCTTCCTCGAATTACACAGCTAAACAACACAAGCTAATCCTCACTGAAGGTTAAATTTGAAAACAGGCAAGTATGGGCGAAAGAAATGCTCAGCAAGATCATTATGACATATATAGGGTCTTTTGATATAAAACCGACATCAGCATCAGAGCAGAACATTTAAAATCATAATTGTTGAATCATAAAATTTTAGTTGAGGAACCCCAGAATTGGTTCCTTAATTGTATTCAAAACCATTTTGATATTTTTGAGCGAAATGCTTCAGCAATACTTTAAATCTTACCGAGAATAAAACTCGTAAAGAAGTGTTTATGAAAATATCATAAACAACAATAACATGAAACAATGATTATGGATTGAATCACAAACTTTATTCAAAATTGAACTCTTGAAATTAATACTTATTTTGTTGTCATATCAAATTAGATATTAATACGAACTTTGATGCTCACAACCTACCCGCGCTAAAATAGGGAAGTCAACATCAATCATCTGCATTAATACCACCTTTGATATATAACAACAACTTAAATATCAACATCAATCAGCAACCGAATTAAAACTGTAATCCACCTTTATTCAAAACCAAAACAGTTGATAAATCATTCCTTATAAGATTATCAAAATTAATATAATAATTTAGATTGGAATCCTCGAACGACGGTGTGTTGCCGCCGATGATCAGTCGCGGAGCAACACCGGTATGCCGAAGCATATCCAACTAAACAAATGGGGCACCCGCGACACATATCGGCCTAATGGTATTATATCCTGTATAATACCTAAATCTCCGCTGGACCGCCGCCACGGCCTCTTACGCAACCATCCAATCTTAAAACATTTTATTGAAAGGGGTCATAATACTCGACACCCTTATAAACTTTTATTCGCCCATTTACTTGGGCAGAAAAAACCAAAACAACGCCATCTTTCTCAAAATCCAAAACATTAATAAATCTGATAGTTGGATAAGTAAAACACTTGACTATTCTGAACATAGAATAGCAGATAAGTACTTGCATAAAAAGAATCATTTATTTCAGCGATATGTAAAACATTTATCTATTATGAACTGAATAGGGAAAGCAATACTTGCATGATAAGATTCAAAATAAATATCACTTGAACAATAAGTGATGATAGAGATACTTGCCTCTGAGATTTAGTAGTTAGTCACACTCGCAAAGACGCATCTATTCTGACATTCTGTCTCAAAACATCTCCGTGTTGCTTTTCAATATTTTACTGATATGCTGCTCCTGCGATTGCTAGATGCCAGATACCCAATACCATTCCATCTTACTCTTTTCAATGTCTGGTCCTGATCAACTCGAGCAATCCGCATCTATAATTAAAAGATATAATTTTAATCGTGTAAACGATAATTGCTCGATGAATTGCGCGTTAAAACCCTATCGTCTACCCATACGATAGCCCACGCATAAAGAAAGCAGTAAAATACAAGACTCTTGACTCACGTACACACGTAATTCACATAGCATATAAACACATAAGCCACGTATCGAATAATTCATATCACATATGACTCAGTTCGTCAAAACATTCGACTCAGTATGTTTAAAACTGAAATCGGGTCAAAAATATGATTTTTCGATCAATAATCGACTCAGAATGACTCTTAAATCAAATGACCCTTTTGAAACAAAAGAGTTTAGGTCTCGAAAGTATTTTTAATGAAAGCAGAATATTTTTCTGAGTCTAGAGGCGTTCATTTCGTATTAAACGGACGAACAGTTTATTTATTATGAATAAAATAAGAATAAATCAAAACAAATTATAAATAATTGAATCAAATTATGAGTTTCGAAAATAATAAAAGATAATAATTTGAAATTGAAATAAATATTTTAGAAAAAATTTCGAAATAATGTCTTTGTAAAACGGACTTTTCCCGGGGTCATACCCCTCAAAATCAATCCCAGACCAACACAATCCAATTGTACTATAATAAAATCAATAAATTTAAAACACACAATAATTTATATTTGCACGTATAAACACGCCAGAAACGGAACTTACGCCTAAAGCGACTTCTACAACACCTCTGAAATTTATGATATAAATATATAAACACTGACATGCTATAATATACACAAGTACGAAGGCAGAATTTCGGAATCGTTACCCAAAATACATTCTGATCACCCTGAAGAGAATATCTGATGTCCGGAAAATATCTCCAGAAAAATCCAAAATTAATAGTGATAGATATATACACGCTGAGATGCCATATGAAGTAATCAACGTCTCCAAATTCCTTTTCTACGCCCCGAAAATAAATTAAAATCGAAAATATGCTCCGCAAATTTTCTTCTCAAAACTTCGTAATATATATACCTATGCGTAGGTATCGAAGCGCTGATCGTTTATATATATAATAATTGAAATTTGGACGAACGGATCATTTTGGATCGTTAAATTAGTTGCTTAGTCGCTAAGTAACTGCAATAACGATCCGATTTGATATCAGTTTTGGATAATTATCCCAACCGGGCTTTTTATAAAATACTTTATATGAAAATAATGTAAAAATATCCCGTCTCTCGAGAATACGGGTTTTGTTGATTTATCGAAATAGTTATCGTACCGAAAATCTTGCGCTAGGCCGCGCACGGGTCAAACCATAATCCGAATCGATAAAGTCAAAACATGGAAAATGTTCGGAATTACTAGATTCGGTTAGGAAGGAGTTTTCGGAAAAGTTTCGGGTTGTAAAAACGTAAAAATGGTTGAAGTTGGACGATTCTCGGCTTTATAAAATAATTTGGTAATTATTCAGAAAATAATTATTAAATCTATAAATCATTATAAAATCATATAACACTCCAAAAATTACCAGAATAATACCTTAATTATCTATATTTTATTCTGGACATATAATAATTAAAATACTCAAAGAATATCACATATAAATAGTCAAAACATCACTTCAATTACCAGATAATTCACCAAAATTCACATAAAATCACATAAATAATTTCAAATAATAATAATAATAATATTTTAAAATATGGGATATTACATTGAAGTTGCCTGTAGAATTCAGATTCATCTTCATTTATCCGATCTTGCATTTCTTGCATCTCCATGAGAGTTTCATTGATTGAAATTTTTAGCTGATCCTCTAATCTGAAGAATCTTCTGGTGCATTTCTCATCCTTGAACTCCATCAACCAATATGGCCTCAAATGCACTCTATTTCCTGTGTATGGAATTTTTAAGACTTTTGGGAGTGCATATGGGCCTCTCCAGCTATTCCTTATCTCCTCAATTTTATTCAGTAGCATCCTTTTGGCAACAATGTTGAACCCAAAGTTCTTCTTTATTGAGGAGAAAATCTTTACTAGAACAGAATAACCTTCATTGAGAATCATGTGAAGAGGCCAAGTTAGCTCTTTTCCACCCTTATACCTGAAGACCAATCTCTTTAGAAGATGCTTGTAAGCATCAATGGCTCTTACTTCTTCTAGCCCATCCAGATAGAGGTCTATGTCTGAAAATTCCTTGATGTCATAGATGAAGACTTGATCTCCCTTGTTGACAGTTGGTTTGGGTTTGGCTAAGGCTTTAGATTGAAGTTTTACAGGTTTGGCCTTTTTGATTGCTCTTGACTTTCTTTTCTTTGGTTTGGTTAGGATTGGGATGTTTAGATCAGGGAGTGGTATGCTTTCCCAATCTATAGGTTCATCCTCAGGAATTATGGGTTCACTATGGAAATTCATGTCAGAATAAACCTTGAATTCAGCCTGCTCTATTTTGGGCATGACTGGTTGACTTCTAGTGGTAGATTGGGTTGGCATGTACTCTTCCTTGTCTTCATCAAAATCCAGCTTCCTCTTTGGTCTGAATTTCAGTCTTGGTTCCTTTGCGTGCTTTGGTTCTTCTTTCTTTTCTTCAAATAGAGTCTCAGCTATCACATCAAGCATTACAGATTTTGTATTTGCAGGCTTCTTAGCTTGGTTCTTGGCATCTAAGGCAGCTTGCCTTTGCTGTTGCTTGAGCCTCACATTTTCTTCTTTCTTAGCTTCTGCAAAATGTGGATATCCAGGCATCACACATATCAATTTTCCATTCTTGTAGATTTTAGCAATTCTTTTCTTCAAGATTGAGTCTATGGGATCTTTGAAATAAGCAATAGATCTTCCAAACAGCTTCTTCTCATCAGGCTTGGGAGTTTCATAGACTAGGTCCAATGGATTTTTGTCTGAATTCTTTGGATAGTTTCTCTTTGGCTGAAATATCACATTGGCCTGTGGAGATTTTATTGCTGAGGATTGACCCCTTTCCATATTCCCTAAGAATATTTCATTGACTGAAATTGGTCTCAATTGAGAGAACTGTGAGAAATGTTTCACAGCTTTATCTTGCTTCTCAATTGGACCAAATTTCTTCTCTATCTTATCATCAAGCTTCTTCCATTTGTCATTCAGCTCTAGTTCAACTGCTGTTATTTTGATCAAATCAATGTTTTCTATCATTGGTGGCTTTGTGAAGGTAATTGCTGGAACTATTACCTTACTGACATTAATGTTGAGCACTTTCTCCCCTTCACTAACTGACTCCCCCTGACTTACTGGAATGATTGAGAATTTCTCCCCTTTTTGTTAGCATCAAGTTGAGCAGAGTTGGAAGTTTGTGCAGCCACCAACTGCTGTAGCAAACTAGTCCGAGTTTCCTGATTTTCAAGTATCTTGGCCATTGAGGTCTCCACATTGGTAAGTCTTGAATCCATGGCCTCAACCTTCCTGTTCAAATCAGCTTCCTTTCTGAGTTTCTAGACAATTTCTGTCATTGTTGTTTATGGAAATCTAGCATCCAATCTAGCAACCAAGTTCTGTTTAACTTCAGCAAGCTCTTGCTTTAGTCCATCCATATCCTGATTCTGTTTGAGAGCTTGAATTTTGTGCAATTGGAGAGATTTCAGATGGGCTTTGAGTAGACTTTTGGTGCTGGCATGGCAGTTGCTTGAATTGCATTTTTGGTATCATGAATTAGCTTGAAAAATATGGTTTGGAGATGTGGGTAGGTGCATTCCTTATGCATCATCCATGATGGAATGTCTGTCTCTCCCCCTATGTTCATGCCTTCTCCTTCATCGTCCTCACCATCATCCCCAAAAGAATCTTCAAAACCACCCGAAGGATACTCAGAATTATCACCAGCCGTGGAAGGCATGGCATTGATTGTATCCTTGGCCCTTAGCATGGATGTTGTTGTGTGCACCAAGTTTAGTAACTTTTCAGCCTCCTCATTGCCCTATTCAAGCATAATTTGATATGCTGAAACAGGATGAGTAAATGTCTCAGCATCCAAAGAGATAGAATCTATAACAGCTTGATATTCTTGCTGAAACGGTCTCTCCTTTTCTGCATCACCGACATTCATTGACTCACTAGCAATGGTGTCCACCCTTATATCTCATGTACCTGCTTTTCTCTCATGTTCTCTCTGTTTTTGCATCAAGGGCTCCCCTTGGCTTCCCACCCTTACACCCTCACCTTCACCATCTAAGGTAGGAGTCCTCTCACTTACTTTTTCCAAGATGGAAGAAATAGCTTGCATTTGATCACTCATTTCCTCTCCTTTTGCCTGAGAGCAACTCAGCGTCTCACTATGTTCACTTCCTTCCCTCAATCCTAGGAGTGATTGTACAACTACTAGATCATCTACACTTGTAACGATAGTTGAAATTTCAAGTGGTGCAGTGATATTCAACGAATGAGAAACATCCGTCGAGATAGTAGTTGAGAGTTTCAACGGATGATTGATGTTAAGCACATCCGTCGAGATACAATCACTGGTCAATGGATGAAGGATATCCGTCGAGATAGTAGAAATGACAGAGTTTGGAGTTAAAACTATCGTAGAATCTGTGGTGATTGATTTGAGATTTTGTACAGATTTCTCAGTAGAATCAGCAAGAAATGGAAAGTGAGCCAACAAATCATCCAATGATGCTCACTTGCTTGAGATTTTAGCTTCTCCAAAACAGTTAAAGAAGGAGAATCAGGAATTAATGTGTGAATCATGTCCACATCCAGAGAGTTAGTGGGTGAGTTTTGTGTGTGTGGTGCTTCTATTGTAAGAGATTTTGGCTGTGACTCCACATTTATTGGAGCCACATCAATCTGACTTTGAGAAGGTGCCATAACTGAGTCTTTGACTGCAGTTTGCACAGTGTGTCTACACTGTGTATCCCAAAGTGTTTTAGATTTTTTCTTTCTAATGTAAGTTTGAGGTTGGTCTGTGTCCCTAACCCTTTTGGCATGTGCTCTTGGTTGAGAGCTTGTTTCAATAGTGACATCCTTTTGAGAGGATGAAACTAGTAATTAGCTAGAATCCTTATTAAGCACTATAGTTTGTTGGGAAACTGCAGTGTGGCTAGGTTGGGTTACACACACCTCACTCTCCTTATTCTTAGGGCTTCTTTGATGTTCATCCTGTCCCACCAGGCTCACTTCCCTTCACACTCCCCTCTTGGCTTTTAGTAGATTTTAAAACTAGTTTCTTTTGAGAGAAACTAGAGTGGGTTTTCTTTGACTTGGATTTGGAAATTATTGATTTTGTGACTTGGGTAGGCACCTGTTTGGTCACTGTCATAGATGCCATAGCCACAGTTGTTTGCAAAGACACTTGTGATAGAGAAGTGGCAGGGATAGAAGTGTTTACCTCACTTACCTGAGGCTGCTCCATAATTGGCATGTAGATGAGGGGAACCTCGCTATGGTGATTAGTCCTGTTATGATCAGCAATAACTCTTCTCTCTTGGACCCAATAATCTAACTTGTTTGTTGGGTTCACAATTGAGAGATCCCAAGAAACAAAATTAGCTATCGTCATAAAGAATCTAGCATAATAGATGTTCTTAGACCTTTTCTTAATGTCTCCTAATTTACTCCCTAATTCATATATTACTGAAGTACTGAAATTAAAATACTTATCACTCAGAAGCATATAGAGCATGTTAACAACATAATAGCTAACATCATAAAAATTACTAACTTTGCCAGAAAAAGCCTTAACAAAGGAGTCACAAAGAAAGCTGCATTCTTTTCTAAAGCCCAGTCTCCTAACTTCACCTAATTTGGTGGCAGTAAGAGCATAACCCATAGAAATAAGCATGTTACTCACATCTATGTCTGTGTGTGAAATAAGAGTGTTATTTTCAGGCAATTTAAAGAATGCTTCAAGTGTATCACAGTTAATGCAGTGTTCCTTACCTTTGAGAGAGAAGGTAATGGTCTTATCCTTGGAATTAAATACATCAGTAGTCCAAATCTCCTCAACAACTTCACAGTAGATGATTGGAGACTCAAGCATAGCATAATTCAGTTTACAACTTCGAATGAAGTCTATCATTTTGTGATAGTTTTCAGATGCAGGAATCTCCTTGTTTACCAAAGCTACGAAGTTGTTCTTTTCATATACAAACCCAGTTTGAGACATGATTTTGACTACGGGTGCCATTGCTGTGATTGAAAGTAGTTGCAGAAAGGGGGTTTTTGCTTTGGAGACGAAGAGAGTTAGAGAAATTGCTTGAGAAAGATAAAAATAATAATGAAAATGAAATAGGCTTTTATACTTTCTCAGAAATAAACGGTTAAAAAGTAAAAGGTAAAAAATAAAGTAACCAATGAAATTAGCCCAAAATAGCCGTTTAAAAATAAAATAAACTGTCAAAATTCTAATGATTATCCATCGAAATAACTTACAAGCTGTAAGTAAATTTGACGGATAATGCCTAGAATTAACAGCTAAGATTGAGAGCAATTCGACTATAATACCCTATATTTTATTTGGTGCATTATTTGGTGCATTAATTAGTAGATATTTTATTAGTAAAGTTTAGAATTTTGAATTATGGATATTATTTAACTTATATAACTGTTTATCTACAATTTGAATTTTTAAGATATCTGTTAGTTTTTAAAATTTGAAAGTTACATGATAAGATGGATAAGAAGTTATTTTACCTGGACGTGGAGAAACTAGTGGGCATTAGTTACAAGTCGTAGAGTCACTTGTTATATAAATAGATTTGCACTCTAGTGTCATGTACACAACTCATGCCATATAACTCCTCAAATAAAAATGATATATATTAGCTGTAGAACAACATACACTTATTCATAGCTTAAGGCGGGTTGAAAATCAAGAGTATATACCAAGAGATTGTGGTCTAGCATAGCAGGATAATCTATCATCTTGTCTGGGGGAGATTAATCGGTCACTTTGTCTCTGGGATTCTTATCAAAGGTGTTGGGTTTGGTAGCTTAGTTGTGCATGTTATTCAATATCCAGTCCATACATTTAGTCCTCACTATATATATAAAGGTGTGCAACTATCCTTTGTTTTTATTTATATTTAGACATGTATAAATTGTTAACTTTTCATATTTATTATTATATTTGTTTTAGCATGTAACGGATTAGTTAGTTGTTATCATCCTCATGTTTATAATTTATATGTAGTTTTAGTGCATTTTAGTTAGTTTTGAATGTTTTATCAGTACATAATATAATTATGGTGAGAAGGTGTATTGATCATATGTGTTGCAAATAAACTGATAACATGATCTATTTTTAGAAATTTGGGCTATTTGTTCCTTATTCAGATTAAATGATATATTTGATTTGATGGATGTGTATTGTAACACCCCCAAATCCGGGGTCGGGGATTCGAGTTGTCACGAGTTCCATTTCCCTTATCAATACTTAATCTTAACAGTCAACCAACTACTGCGTACTGTGACCCCACAATATACACACACACACCACAAGTTATAGTCTCAGAGATGAATATCAAAAAAATAACACAAGTCATTATATTCCACAATTATAAACCGTTACACCTTAAAGGGTTTATGAATACATTTACATTTCTTTGCCATTATTACAATTCATATAGATACATAAGTCTGGTACATCAGAAGTTGAAAGCCTAGCCTATTGGTAGATCCTACCTCGGCTATAACAGCATCAACGCCTACAGGAAACTGCGGAACGTTTCCTAACCGTTTGCGAATCGGGAGCTTGGTCCTGTTCATCCTTTTCTATCTGTTGTTGTGTGATGAAAGGAGAAAGCAAGGGTGAGCAACAAGCCCACCAAAATAATATGTATACTGATTAACAATATATGAGCATTCTCATAGTACTCATGAAAGTCTTGGTCAAAGGAAATGAACCAAACTGATATCTTAACGCGACCAAGTCGCAAAATATTCAGTATATATATATACATATATATATATACTTTTTCACAATATTTGAAATCCTCTGACATGTATAACATCCACAGAGTTCCAGTTTATAACTATATAAAAAAATATTGTTGCAAGGTGATCTCATATATCTAACCTTGTCTCAACGTTTTTCTGAAAATCTTTGACATGCACAAGATAATCATTTACTAGATATAAGTTTAAAAGATGAAGTTACAAGATACTCCAATATACTTATATCTTTTTTGAATACTACTTGTACTACCACCGTTCAAGTTATAAATAGTTCATCCCAAAGATTAAGCTACAAGACAAAACTTGTATGGAATCAATCTTTAAAATATCATCAAAATAAAATGAAGTTACGAGATACTTCATTTGATGCAAACATCATTTTGAAAACTCGACCCTGCCAACACTCAACATTCGCCCAACCGTAGCCTTTCTATCGAAGTGCTCTGGGTAGTGTTGCAGAAATATCCAATTGGGTGATGAACTCATTACGGGAGTTTTGCCGCGCCAGGAAGACCACTTACGATGATCAGTCGTAGTAGTGCAACCCCACCATTTTCTACATGTAGAGGAGAACCTGTCGGATTTACTTGTCAACCGAACACTGGACTCCTAAGGAATGGACCGTCTTAGCGAAACTTCCAGGCCATTTGGGCCAATATAATTAGGCTGGGCCGGCGCCACTCGACCACTCACGCCACTCCTAGTTCAGATGAAATCCATGACTCTGAAACGTAAAGCTTGTCCCCCCCTTTCCCCAAGTAGAAACTTGTTGATACGGCTCCACCAAGAAGTCGTATCTAGTTGGAAAGGAAAACTCACCGATATTTCCCAGGCGATGCCTGTTAATAGATTAACTTGTTCCAAGAATTTTACTTCCCGAGTGTTGGGTAAGTAATCAAACATTCTTTTATCAGAGTAGCAACCTTGTTGCGAATATAAAATACACCACAGAGCCGGATCCCTCAGGTTTTGAGCGAGTATTTAAATCCCCTTTGAAAGGAAGTTCTTAAATATAAAAATGAGTTTTGGGATCCGCTCTAACTTTTAAAATCCTTTTGAAGACTCGCAAAACATTTTTAAGAATGTTTGGAGTGATGCTGATTTAATAAAATAAATCAGTCCCAATATATTAGGAAATATCTGAATATTATTATTTAAATAATATTCCCATAAAGAATAATCTATATAAATATAATTGAAGTAGAAGTTTTAAAACTTGTACTTGCAATGAATATTAAATAACCAAAGATATACTTATACGAAAGTACTATCTTTATTTGAATAATCAAAAGTGAGTTTGATCATCGACACATTATTCCTTAATAAAATAAAGAATAATAATTAGTAAATAATCGGAGTCATAAGTCCTCGAATGAATATTCAAAATAATATTCATTAATAAAATAAACGGGGTCATAAGCCCTCGAATGAATATTCAAAATAATATTAAATAATAAAATAAACAGGGTCATAAGTCCTCGAATGAATATTCAAAATAATATTCAATAATAAAATAAACGGGGTCATAAGCCCTCGAATGAATATTCAAAATAATATTCATTAATAAAATAAAGTTATCGAATAAACCTTATTTGATTCATAGTTTTTAAAAACTATTCATATATATATATATATATATATATATATTATACTCGAGAGCATCGACTCCCGATTTTAGAAAATGTTCACCTTTGGGTCCCCTATACTAAGGGTATATGCAAATTACCGCTTATATCTAGCATATGTATTATCAACTGAATCAACAGATATATGTATCAAGAATACGAAACATGCATGCATATATACCATATCACATGCTACAATATATCGCAAGAATTTGCCAATTAACCATTATGCATCCATCACAAGATAATGCATATACAAATGTATACATCACAACAACATTGTAACGGGTAGAAAACTTTCCTGAGTGACTGGGGGTGGTAAAAGTCCTGGGATGAGTCTGGTAACCTATAAACCACATATAAGTTGGAATTAAACCAAAGTCGCTTAAGAATCTGTACTTTAACCAATTAGACTCTAACGCTCGCTTTGCGCTTAATGATTCTCTTAAGTCCCTCGAGTACCCTCGGCTCCACCATTTTTAATAAATTAACCATTAAGAGTTTTAAGGAGATTCTTTCGTGAGTGCCTTACCAACTGCCTAATACACTTTACATAAATGTTTCATACTCCAATTAGTCATTTAAGGTCTTTAACCAATATTTCAAAGTAAGGCGAGGGGTAATGGTTCGTTCGCGAAACGCCGTTACTTAAAACGGTGTTTCTCCTAAACCGTACATCGGATTCAAACGAACCACATATCAAAATGAAGCTCGTAACATGAACTATCTAAACATGGAAATGGTCAAAACCTAGTAGTGAGTTCAAGGGTTCTGATGTTAAAAACAAAAACAGTCTATGGTAAATCGGACATTACGACGGCTATGTTTACGCGATTACCCAAATTGATACCACTCCAAATCAACCACAAATCAACCACAAATCAACCACAAATCAACCATACACCCAAACTCCATCCATACCATACTACAACAGCCCTCACATCTTAATATTTCAAATTTATTCAACTTCCCAATAATGAACTAAAAGCTTACTTAAGTTCTTTAAATTATAAACAAGATTTCAACATCCAAATCACTACAACTCCAACCCAAACTCTAAACATACAAGCATCAAGCTTCTCTTTTACCATAACAATCAAAACCATCCTAATATTCAAAGTAAGGTTAGGGTTTGGAGATGTTATACCTTCCTTGAAGTGATTAGAGTAGCTAGGGAGCCTTAAGAAGCCTTGAGATAGCTTAGGAATGCTTGGATCATAAAGGAAAAACAAAGAAAACCAAGTTAGAAATCTTGAAAACACTATTCATTATCTTCTTCATTGATTTATTGGAAGAGATTCATGAAGAATTGGAGGCTCAAACTTCTAGGATAACCATAACTAATCATAAGGGACCCTGGATAATTACCTTGTGATTTAACAATGGTTGGATCTTGATTTTTGAAAATTTCTTCTCTTGAAATAAGAAAAAGCCGAGAGCTTTTCTTTGAAGAAAAGGGAAGAGCTTTTGTGTTTTTTGTGATTTGTTTTGATTTGCCTTGGTTGGTTGATTTTCGTTTTGTTTTAATCATTTTTAACCATGAAAAATTGTGTGGTTATAAATCAACCACACTTCCTTCCCTTATGTCATGCTTTGGTCATCATGTGATGTCACCCTACACACTTGTCCTCTTCTTGTTGGTTTGATGACATCATCATCCCTAACCTCCTTGATTAACTCCTAATTGCTTGCCTAATGACCGCTGATCTGTTATACGGTTCGCTTAACTTTCGTTCTCGTTTATCGTTTGAGGGATCATACCCGGGATCTTATTACTTGGGTTCCCTTAACCTTTCTCAATACATTGCATTCCTTTTATGATCCTCTCTTAAAATCCTTGAATTTAAATCCCTTTTATCCTGTTACTTTATACTCAATTCTTTCGGTATCTAGTGGATTTTCGGGAAAAATCAAAGTGTTCGAATTTGGATTCTGACGATCTTTACATACACTTATTTATCATATAGAGTACTAATACAATCTCAGAATAACAATAAAAGAACCCCTACATAGTGTGGTATGGAAAGTTTTCTTATTCAGCAATATCAGCAAAAACACTATTCATAAGGGTTGTAAAAAGTTCGAAATTTTGGGGTTATTACATGTATATTGTTACTAAGTTATCATTTGTTTACGTGTAACATAGATTTTGAATGTAAAAATAAAAATAAAATTTTAAGTTTCTATTTTAAATGTACAAAGTAAGTCATAATTTAATTGTTTGAATCAATACTTATGATTTCATCAAATTTGTAACAATATGAATATGTACTTCTTTTTATAAATTATTTATTCATATTAAGTAGGTGAGTTTTAATAGTATAAATTTTGGTAAATTCATGATATCATGATTAATTGAGTATCATTCTAGTATATGATTAATTATAATTTTATTTTATCTCTTAAGTTATAAGGAAATTGTGTAAAAATAAATTGGTGTTAAATAATTATATTAACTGATGAAATATGAGGCATTAGTTTAATTATAATTATGCATGTGTTAAAGTACATGAGAATCTCATTTATTAATTAAGATTTATAGAATTTTATTATTAAATAATTAGTTTAGTCATATAATTATTGTTGTTAAAATTATTATTATTATGTTGCATTTTCCTTAAAAGGTAATAAGTGCATTTTAGTGTTATGTTAAAATTCTTATACTTTATTGTCACTGTTACAAAATTTACAAATATATGAAATTATTTTTATAAACTATTTAGTTATTACTTTACATGTTTAATTAAGTATTATTAATATGTAGTCAGTGTCACAACAGTGAGCATGCATATATAATTATATTTTTATATTGCTAAGCATTTAGAAAGATAGTAAGCATCTATTTATAAATGTATTTTTTATTATAGATTGATTTGGAGGTTGAATTGGAGTTGTGTCGGCATTATTAAATATTCTAGATTGATTCCAGGATATCTATTCCCTTTCTTTTTATTAAATTCTATATATTTTCCATTATACTCCTCAGTCATATTTCTATAAACTGTGACTTTTTGCTACACCTTGTATACCCCTCCGTCATATATTTTCCTTGAGATTATAGCTGACTCTTTATTTATTTATTGGATCCATCTCATTCTGACTACTTGGAAAACAACTTTGTAACCTATTTGTTAGGGCTCTTAAACTTATCTGTGTGGGTAAGATATATGGAGTTTTTGCAGTCTTTGGTGCTCTCGGCACTAACTCATATCAGTGCTGTGAGTATACGAGCATGTCTCTGGGGTATGAGGCATGATTAAGATCATGATCATTTGGTTTGTTTGGGGAAATGTTTTATACATTTCATTTTATCCTTCTTGTGGATAACCGGAGAAGGAACTGTTTGCACTGTGCTTTGCTTGGTGTTTACTAGCAAGCAGAGGTTTTATAAGATGCCCTTATTAGTACCCACCTTACTTGTTCTCAGCCATTTATTAGATTTGTCTGATTAGTTTGCTTCGTTAACTGTCATATTTCCTTTCTTCTTGGCTAATTATTTATATGAAAAGTACCCATTTATTTTACATTTTAAAGATATATTTGTTCTGGGCATTTGGCTTACCCGTATTTATTTCTTTCCACAGGTAGTCAGGGGTAAAGCGGGGTTGTGATGAGTGCTGCCCAAATTTTAGCTTGTTATCTAGTTGAAAATAAAGTCAAGGACATGTTTTATTCCATATTATTTTGGATCTTGTTAGACAACTTTATTTTGAAGATTTTGAACTTTTATTAGTTTAATAAATTATGTTTAGCTTGTTTTGCTTTCATTAATAAATAAAACTTACCTTGTGTAGCATCTACTTGTTTAAGTGGGGTGTTACATCGACGGATAAGGATTAAACAATTATGCATCAAGATAAAAGTACCCAGAATAATATTTAATATTTTAACGGATGATAAAATTCAACGGATGTTCATTTTCAACGGATAATGAACATCCGTCGAGATGTAAATTATGACTTAGCCAAAATTTCATCTTTGACAAGAAACACCAAATTTTATTCTTGTTGCATTTTAAATTTCTTAGACATCAAAACAAATTGAGAGTAATTAAGCATACATAACTCACTTACCAACCTAGTAAAGGTGGATTCATCAAGTGGCTTGGTGAAGATGTTTGCAAGTTGCTTCTCACTTGGAACAAAATGAAGTTCCACAGTACCATTCATGACATGTTCTCTAATGAAGTGGTACTTGATGTCAATATGCTTGGTCCTTGAATGCTATAATGAATTTTCAGTTGTTACAATGGCACTTTTATTATCACATAAAATAGGATTCTTTTCACTTGTAGACCATAGTCCAACAGTTGATTTTTCATCCATAAAATCTGTGCACAACAACTACCAGCAACAATATATTCAGCCTCAGCTGTAGAAATAGAGACTGCATTTTGCTTTTTATTGAACCAGAATACTAGCTTATTTCCTAGAAATTGACAGGTTCCTGTAGTACTTTTTCTATCAATTTTACAACTTCCATAATCTGCATCTGAATAATCAGTTAGATCAGAACCAGAATCTCTAGGATACCAAATGCCAAGTTTTAGTGTTCCTTTGAGATGTCTGAAAATTCTCTTAATAGCTATTAAATGAGATTCTCTAGGATCAGCCTGAAATCTAGCACAAAGACAAGTAGCAAACATTATATCTGGCCTACTGGCTGTTAAATATAAAAGTGAGCCAACCATGCCTCTATAGCTTGAAATATCCACAGACTTTTCAATGATGTTTACTTCAGGTTTAGTTGCAGTGGCCATAGGAGTTTTTGCAGATGTGCAATCTATTAAGTCAAACTTCTTTAAAAGATCATAAATATATTTGGTTTGACTAATGAATATTCCATCACTAACTTGCTTAACTTGTAAACTAAGAGAGTAAGTTAGTTCTCCCATCATGCTCATTTCATATTTACTTTGCATCAATTTGGCAAACGTTTTGCAAAGTTTCTCATCTGTAGAGCCAAATATAATATCATCTATATAAATTTAAACAAGTATACTAGAACCATTAATATTTCTAAAAAATAAAGTTTTATCAACCGTACCTCTTGTGAAATAATATTCTAAGAGAAACTTTGACAAAGTGTCATACCAAGCTCTAGGTGCTTGCTTCAGTCCATAAAGTGCTTTCAAAAGATAGTAGACATATTCTGGAAAGTTGGGGTCTTCAAAACCAGGAGGTTGACTGACATAGACTTCCTCCTCCAAATCTCCATTCATAAATGCACTTTTAACATCCATTTGATAGACCTTGAAATTGGCATGGGTAGCATAGACTAGAAAGATTCTAATGGCTTTAAGTCTTGTAACAGGAGCAAAAGTCTCATCAAAATCTATTCATTCTTGTTGACAGTAGCCCTTACCAACCAATCTAGCTTTGTTCGTGACCACTATGCCATTTTCATCCATCTTGTTTCTGAATACCCATTTGGTGTCAATAGGATTCTTTCCTTTAGGCTTGGGTACCAGCTTCCAAACTTTATTTCTCTCAGATTGGTTTAGCTCCTCCTGCATAGCTAAAACCCAATCAGGATCCAACAGAGCTTATTCTACCTTTTTAGGCTCTTCCTGTGATAGGAAGTTACTGTATAGACATTCTTCCTGAGTTGCTTTCCTTGTTTGCACTCTTGAAGTTGCATCACCGATAATTAATTTAAATCAGTGATCTCTAGTCCATTTTCTCTGTTATGGTAGATTAGATCTAGATGAAGAGGTCTCATATTTGTCTTGATGTGTGACTGAGTTTTGATTAGAAGAAACTCCCCCTGAGTTTGTGGATCTTTGAGTTAAAGTTGGGGTTCTTTCTGATTGTGATCTGTATTGGCTTTCAATTCTATTGATGGCTCAACGAATATTGATCTTTGCCTCTCGACGGATGATGCAGATTGTCTCTTAACGGATGATGCAATTGGTCTTTCGACGGATAATGAATTATGTGCTTCATTTATTGTAGATTTTTCTGCATTATCTTTAGATTTTGTTTCTTGATCACTTTCATCATCACTATCATCACAGATCATCTCAATATTGTCAAATTTGAGGCTTTCATGAAAATCTCCATCTTGCAGTCTTTCAATCTTCTTATCATCAAACACAACATGTATAGATTCTATAACAATGTTGGTTATGAGATTGTAGGCTCTGTATACTTTTCCAACTGCATACCCAACAAAAATGCCTTCTTCTTCTTTGGCATCAAACTTTCCATGCTGCTCAGTTTGATTTCTTAAGATATAGCATTTACAGCCAAAGACATGAAGAAAGTTTAATGTTGGCTTCCTATTCTTGAACAATTGGTAGGGTGTCATGCATTTTGCTTGATTGACCAAAGATATATTCTGAGTGTAGCATGCAGTATTTATAGCTTCTGCCCAAAAGTATGTTAGTAATTAGATTCTTCTAGCCTAGTTCTTGCAGCTTCAATAAGAGATATGTTCTTCCTTTCCACCACTTCATTTTATTATGGGGTTCTTGCTGCTGAAAACTCATGCATGATCCCATTTTCGTCACAAAACAATCTCATCACAGAATTCTTGAACTCAGTTCCATTATCACTCCTGATTCTTCTAACTTTGAAATCGTGATGATTATTGACTTGCCTTATGTTATTGATGATGATTTCACTAGCTTCATCTTTGGATTTGAGAAAATATGTCCAAGAGAAATTTGAGAAATCATCCATAATTACTAGGCAGTATCTTTTTTTTGAGATGGACAACACATTGACTGATCCAAATAAATCCATGTGCAGTAGTTGTAAAGGTTCTTCAATTGTTGAATCAAGCTTCTTTTTGAATGATGCCGTGATCTTCTTTCCTTTCTGACAGGCATCACACAATCCATCCTTTGAGACTTCCACTTGAAGAATGCCTCTTACCAAATCTTTCCTGACTAGTTCATTCATAGTCTTGAAGTTAAGATGGGAAAGCTTCTTGGCCATAGCCAACTTTCATCTTGACTTGCCTTGCTAAATAGACAAGTGACAGATTCCGCATTTGATGAGTTGAAGTCAGCTAGATACACATTTCCTTTTCTCACTCCAGTGAGAACCACTTTGTTGTTTTTCTTGTTGGTCACAACACAGGCTTCAGAGTTGAATATTACTGAGTTGCCCTTATCAGAAAGCTGGCTGATACTCAACAAATTATGCTTGAGTCCATCCACTAGGGCAACTTCCTCAATGATGACATTGTCCTTTGAAATCAAGTCATATCCCACAGTAGAACCCTTGCTATCATCTCCAAAAGTAATACTTGGGCCAGCTCTCTCCTTTAACTCAGTGAGCATGGTGAAATCACCAGTCATGTGCCTTGAGCACCCACTATCTAGATACCATAGATTCTTTTTGTTTCCCTGCACACATCCAAATCAAATCAAATTAATTTTGGTACCCAAGTTTCCTTGGGTCTCGTCTTGTTAGCCTTTTTCTTAGGTTTCTTAGGCTTGTCCTCATTTGACTTAGGTATCTGTGACTCATCCTTAGTAATTTGAGTAGAGCCTTAAAACCATTCATCATTGCAGTATTATCATGCACAGATTGGTTAACATGATATGGCATACTAGGTGCAAATATGTTATTCCATAATGGCATGCTAAATGGCATTTGTGGCATGGTAAATGCAGCATAATAAGGATTTTGTACAACTGGCATATTAGCAAACTGTGCATTTAAATTATGTGCATGCATAACATTCACAAAATCCTTATTATGCTGCATTTACTATGCCATAAATATTATGTGTAGGTATAACATTCACAACCATTGTAGGCATACTAGGAAATGAAGGAGGTGCAGACATGGGAGCAGGCATAACAAGTTTCCAATTAACAGACAAATGATTAACACTATCACATTTCACACAGATTTTTCTAGGTGCATATTTGTTAGGTGTGTAGTTGTTATGCTGGTTAATTCCTACTTTATCATTCCTATTATTCTTCCTTTTTGATTCTGTTTTAACCTCCATTTTCTCCAACCTGTCATTCAATTGCTTGGTTGACAGATGTCCTACATTTACTCTTTTGTTTCCCTTAATTTGATAAGTTTCTCCTGTAACAAAGTTCTTAGAAGCTGATCCATATTTCTCATTTAACTTAGCTAGCTTGGCTTTGCTAACTGGTTTCGTATCACTCGACGAATGTGGTTCTTTATCTTTCAACAGATAGACATTTTTGTAATTCGACGGATAATCTTCATTATCCGTTGAATCCACATCCGTTGAGAGTCCTTCTACCAAACTGGAATCTAGTTTCACTTTGCTCCTTTTCCAGGCTTCCTCACAGAAAGACTCCATACCTTGAACTTTGGTAATTTGAGCATGGACACCTCTAGATGATTTTCAAGCCTTAATTACCTCATGTTCTCGTTCAAGTTGCTTTCTTAAAATCTCCTCTTTCTTTAAAGATTCAGTCAGTTCTTCCTTGATAATTTTACACTCTAATTTCAGTTTATCAAACTCAATAAATTGAGTTTCTAACACATTATTTCTTTCACTTAAAAACAAATTATTCTCTTTAATCTTAGTGTTTTCTTTAGTGAGAGATTTAAGAGTAACACACAAATGATATAGTTTTGTTGACATGTCATTTATAGCATCATTACACTCATCTTTAGATAAATATGCTAGATTGGTAGTGATTACCTGATTGCTTGAAGAACTGACTTCTGCTTCATCTGATTTGGCTATAAGTTCTAGATTGACATAGCTTGTATCCTCATCCTCATCTAATCCATCAGCAACCCGGTCATTTTTGTGATGGCCTCAACCCCGGGGTCAGGGGGATGACGTCAACAAAATATAATAAACTACAATATAACCTACTAAATAAACTTTATTATAACACACGACCCCAAACCAGGAGCCGATGCAGTTTCAAGTATTATTTAGGTTACATAACAACACTAACTTATTCAAGATCCAACATCCTAACTTATTACAACAACTCATCAGACCTCAGAGTCTGATACAAACTACCTCAGAGGAGCCGGGACCGGAGGGGGCTGACATTCTACGCTGACCTGGTCTTCTAGACATCTGCAATAAATAAGTACAAAATAAGCTGCAAGGGTGAGCAATCCATTGCTCAACAGTACCTCTATATGAATAAGCAGTAAAACAGGATATATAAAAACAGTATAAGAACAGATATCAAAACTAGTTTACGTACAACAGGTGAAACAGGTATAAACTGGATATCAAAACTAGCATGCTCTGCAAATAATATCATATGTAGTGTGTTGTGTCAAAATACTAGAGTCCAATTTTAGCATCTATTTCCTTTCCAAAACCACTGTCCATTCCTGGACCCATAAATCATCTGTCCCGTTACGGGGACCATAAACCATTTGTTCCGTTACGGGAACCATTAAACCAAAGTCAGGTATAAAAGTGGATGAATTCTAGGGACAGCTAATCAGTCTATGCCACCACATATTATTCCAGAACTCAGAGACTAGCTAGGTCTCTGTTATGCTGGACTAAGCGGCCTACCAGTGCGCGCATCTGACTTAGCCTCTTACGCAACCATGCTGGGCCGTTACCTAATAACGGGCCTCTTACGCCACTGACCATCTAATATCTGATACGTGTTTATCCAGTTTTTAAAATTAATTACATCTATCTCTTTTTAAACGATTACAACACACATTCTAAAAATCTTTTTTAATTTTAATCGCAATCTAGAGATAGGCATGTTCAGAAGTTACTCTTTCCCCAAAACATCCGTTAATAAAACATAATTAAAAATGGGGAATACGTAAATTAAAACGCTCTGTTCCAGTACATAATTTAAATCAACACTATTCATATATATTGAACTATAAAAGATTAGTTCAGGGGTACTTGCCTTGCGAAGCTTTGTACTAACACTGGCTTGACTCTACTTGACTTTAACTACGGGGTCCTTCGACTCGAACCTACGAAATTGAAAAACCTAGGTTAAACGACCGATTATGCTTGACTTTTCCTCACTAAACTAATTACCCAACGATACAATTCCCGACTCGTATGCTTTCAAATAATAATAATATACACGCAATAATAGTGCACATAGCAACCAGGGTTCAATTTGTATTAAACGAGATATATACACTCGATTCGTAATTAAAGGTAATTTTTAGAAAATTTGGACAGCGACTCCTCTGTTTATAGACCCACCCGTCGAAACATCAATCGACGTCAATTCCCAACAAATCAATTCGAACTGCCACATTAATAAATTTATAGTCCCGAAAATAATTTATACGAGTTGTTTATTTATTTAAAATATTTAGGACTCAGAACATGGTCATAAAAGAATACTGTGCGCTCGTAAAAGAATTCATCGCACACGGCGGCAAAACTTATTGGTGCCCGAAAATATACGGGTGTCCAAATAAATTTCACCGATTAAAATTTATCGCTCGCTTAATTTATAACAGTCCAAACCAACTGCACACACGGGCCCAACAAAAGCCCAACATAAAAATCCAACAGCCAGGCCCAAATTACAGGCCCAACTGTAAACAGAACCAGCCCAAACCAACAACCGGAGAAAACATGAGCAAAAACACGGCACCACACGGCCACACACGGCCGTCGCCGCAGCACACACACACACATCACAACTCAGACACACACACACACTACCACACATGCACACACATATACACATATATACATATACATATATATATATACCGAACACAACCACACCACAGCCACCACGCCGGAAACCGGCGGTGAAACAAGAAAGGAAAACGGCAGCCAGAACAGGGAAACAAGCAAAAGCAATTACCAGGGACAGGAGGCGATAGGGCGAGAAGAAAATCAAGAGAAAGAAGAAAAATTGAGAGACTCGATTTAGAGGAAGAGAGAGCAGGAGAGAACCGAGAGAGAGAAAAGGCACAGGGGAAATAACAGAGAGAAAGGAAAAGAAACAAGGCACAAATACGTATCACAGTGAAAACAAGAGTTTAACACGTGTCCTTGGTCTAAGTTTTACAAACATGTGGTTTTTCCCTGCTTACAGTAACGTACCAACTACGCTCTTAAACGTATCGAAAAAATTTACAACTTTATACCAAAATTCTTGAAATATTCGGAATAAATAAAAAATAAAATTTTTGAGATTTTTAAACTATTTTTAAAATGCAACTAATATCCGTTTTTCACGTTTAAGCGAAACTAGGCGCAGGTAGAATTAATCCCGAAAATAACCAAAATAATTTTAAAATTCTCAGAATATTATGAACTTAATAAATTATGAGTTTCATGATTTTTGAAGATTCCTGGAATTAAATATGGATTTTACAATTAAACTAAATTAGAAAATCATTCAAGAATAAATAATTAACATAATTTTGATTTGTAAATTTTATAAAATCCCAAAAATAATCATTAAAATTATAAAATCATAAAAACAATTTTAGAGACAACCCAAATAATTTTTGAAAATAAGATTCTCATAAAATAATTTTTTAAAAGTGAAATAAAATAAAATAAAATGGTGCAACAGTTAATCATAAAAATACACCACGCAATCCAACAATCATATGTAAACAATAATAAGTTAGACACATGGACCATAATTAATACAAAATTATTTGTTTAATTATTTACTCAATAATTACATATTTAAATATTACAAAAATGTACGAGTGGTTATATCCTTCCCCCCCTTAAAAAGATTCTGTCCCCAGAATCTTAACTAGTTAAACAAGTGAGGATATTTGTCAAGCATATCAGATTCTAACTCCCAGGTAGACTCTTCTACCCTAGGGTTTCTCCAAAGTAATTTAACTATAGGGATAGATTTATTTTTAAGTACACGCTCCTTATGATCTAATGTCTGGATTGGTTGCTCCACATAGGACAAATCTGATTGAAGCACGAATGGTTCACATTCGATTACTTGATTTGAATCAGGGATATATGGCTTCAACATGGATACATGAAATACATTATGAATTGTTAGGTCACACACACTGTAGAGGGGGTGAATACAATGTATAATACAATCAAATCAAACTTTAATATCTTAAGTAACAGAAAACAAACTTTATTGAAACAATAAACTCTGTTATAGTATGGAACTGTTACCTCTCAGTGATGAACAAATATCACGAGAGCTGCTAGGGTTACAATGAATAATCTTCTCGAATATGATAACACTTATAGTGTAAACCCTATGTCTGTGTTTATATACTACACAGTTACAAGATAATCGCTAATTGATATGGAATATAATTCTGCTTCCTAAAATATATCAATCAGATATCTTTTCTTCCAAGTATTCCATTCTTCACAGAACTCCTTCTTCATGCATATCTCTTCTTATGTTTATCTCGATCTTCTTTCCTTTAATCAGCTACTTTCCTTATCTAATTGTCCTTCAGCACTTAAGTTCTGATATCCAACTTCTGATGATTATCTCCTGATAATATAAGTACTGATATCCTTAAGTCCTGACTTCTAGTATAAGTACTGATTCCCAATTAAGTACTGATTTGTCCTGTTAAGTAAGATCTGAAAACTAAACATAAATCATATTAGCCATGACATTATCAAATATATCTAACAATCTCCCCCAACTTGTAAATTAGCATAATATACAAGTTTAACAGATATTTGATGATGTCAAAAACATTAAGTACAAATGCATGAGAATTA
This sequence comes from Apium graveolens, assembly GCF_009905375.1. Taxonomy (NCBI): domain Eukaryota; kingdom Viridiplantae; phylum Streptophyta; class Magnoliopsida; order Apiales; family Apiaceae; genus Apium; species Apium graveolens. The sequence continues at coordinate 142,336,850 of NC_133655.1, read as the reverse complement.
GACTAGATAACCACAACTTACAGTCCTTAAAGCTTTACCAATATTTAACTTCTGATAACAACTTCAGTCTGTACAAATATCAGAATTTAAGCAGTTGTAGATCTTTGACTTGGCTTCATCTTCTGATCTCTCTGATGTCAGGAGTTGTTCTGAGATAGTTCTTCAACAAACATCTCTCAACATATCTAAGTTCATCAATCATTCTCCTTTTGGCATCTTTAAGCTCTGCAGTATCTTCACCAATTTGAAAGATTGCAGCGCTGAGATCATTAATCTTTGCTTTTCTTATATCCTGATACAGTCTGATCAAATAAGCTTTATCAGACTCAAGATTGAATTCCACAGCCCTGTACCCTAGAAAGGTAGTTATAATTTGAGCAGAATTGGGCTTCATTTCAACTATATCACCCTTGTGATCTCTGTACTTTGGAACATATGTGCTGTCAGACTTAACAGAATAAAGTCTTTTCTGTCTCTGAATCTGATCCTTCAAATAGTTTACAACAGTTCCTGTCAATCTGTCATCCACTTGAAGTAAGAATAGTACATGCTCCAATTCTTCAAAATACTTCAATGGAATGGCATTTTGCCTTATATGATAAACCCTACCATCTGTCATGAAATACAACAAGATGTATTCTTTCAAGTAGGTATGATAAACCATTTGTACAGATTCCAGTTGATTCAATCTCTCAGGAGTTGCTCCAATACCTGGTTCACTCAAGGAAGTTGGATCATTGGTAGTGTACTGTATTCTCCTTTCATCAGCACTTCCCAATCCGGTTTTATCTCTTGCTTCCTTTCCAGTAACTACTCTAGCTTCAAAACCACTTGTAGTAGTCTTCAAAGGTTGAGTCTGTTTTGCTTTAGTGAATCCCGGTAGGAGTGTTCTTGGTCTATCTTCTGATATCAAGTTAACTTGAGCTATGTCAGAGGTTACTTGCTTCTTCTGAATATCAGAACTTATAGTTTCTTGACTCTGAACAACTTGAGCCATGTCAGAGGTTGTTTTAAGAACTTTTCTTGAAGTCAGAGCAAGATCATCCTTTTCATCAGTAATTTCTTTATCCTCAGGAGGCACATAAACCTTGATAGGTTCACTAACCTTTTCTTTACCCTTGGATCTTGGATCTATCTGCGGTTGTGATTTAGCCAATGTTGCTTCAGTATGTGTCCTTTCTTTGATCACAATGCCTTTGAGTTTTGGAAGTGGCTTTTTACCAGAAGCTTCAGATTTAAATGTGACTTTCTCTGATTTAAGTCTGGCTTCTTCTTCCATTAAACTCTCCAAGTCCATTCCTGGATTTTCCTGAAGAAATAACTGTCTTGACATTTCCTCATCAAGATCTAAAAGTTCATCAAAACTTATCCTTTTACCAGTAGCAGAACTTATTCTTTTCCTAGTATCAGAACTTGAGGTTGTTTTAAGAACTTTTCTTGAAGTCAGAGCAAGATCATCCTTTTCATCAGTAATTTCTTTATCCTCAGGAGGCACATAAACCTTGATAGGTTCACTAACCTTTTATTTACCCTTGGATCTTGGATCTATCTGCGGTTGTGATTTAGCCAATGTTGCTTCAGTATGTGTCCTTTCTTTGATCACAATGCCTTTGAGTTTTGGAAGTGGCTTTTTACCAGAAGCTTCAGATTTAAATGTGACTTTCTCTGATTTAAGTCTGGCTTCTTCTTCCATTAAACTCTCCAAGTCCATTCCTGGATTTTCCTGAAGAAATAACTGTCTTGACATTTCCTCATCAAGATCTAAAAGTTCATCAAAACTTATCCTTTTACCAGTAGCAGAACTTATTCTTTTCCTAGTATCAGAACTTGTCCCGTGACTTGTGATTCTTTTCTTATCAATCTTGTGAACTTGATCTTGTTTGATAAATTCTTCCCGAATCTTGTGTAGCTCTGCGTGAGTAGTTGAATGAAGACCTTGTAGATGTTTAGTACTCAATGCAGTGACTCTAAGCTGGGTTTTGAAATCATCAGAATTTAACATTTCATCAGCTTTAGTCAAGTGCTCAGCAAGATGCTTTTCAGTTGGAACACAGGAAACTGAATTCCATTCCTTAGTCCACTCCTGTCCTGCAGGAGTTTCACTCCAAGGCACTGGTGCTTCTCCGGTAACAAACTTCTTAACAAGTTCAGACTTAAGAATAGTTTGTTGAGGAGCATGTCCTGAAAGACCTGCTTCATCAGCATCTGCAGTTGGAGCAGCATCACCAGTATCTCCAGCATTTGCAGCATCAGAACTTACTGAATCAGTATCCTCTGATAAAACAACAGTGTGAGTAGCAATGGAGGCTTCAGCATCCTCTAATTGCTGATCTGGTTCTAAGTTCTGATTAACAGCCATATCCTGATGCTCACCTAAAGTCCGATCATCAGCATCTAGATGTAGAGAAGGTGTTGTAGAGAACTCTGGAGTTTGAACAGCATCAGTAACAGGTGTTGTTGAAGGATTAGTTGCTGTTGGAGCTTCTAAGAGAATTACTTCAGGCACAACCAAGTTTTGAACATCAATATCAGCACTTATGCCTGGATCAACAGGAGATACAGATGGTGTGTTGACCTTTTCAGAACCAGCTTCCTTAGACGAAGTTGATGGAGAAGAAGTAACTTTAGCAAATTCCTTTTCTTGTGAGATCAGAGATTTCTGATCCCCTTCCGTAGCTGCTTCCTCTTCATTATCTGAAACTGGCCTATTTGCCCTCTGTTTCTTGTATCTCTTTGTAGATTTGGATTCCTTGGGAGTTTCAGAAACTGTCATTCTTCTAAGCCTCTTGAGAAGCCTAGATCCCCCAATCCCAGAATCCTTCTGAGAAGTCTCTTTCTCAGCTGCATAAACAACAGGTTCTGAAGAAGGAACCTGATCCTCAGTATCAGATTCATCTCTCAAAGCAATCCTCATTCTCTTTTGAGGTGTTTGAAGAACAGTCTTTGTCCTCTTAGGTTTGGAAGAGGAAGGCTTCACAGTAGGTGCTGAGGATGAGGGTTGAACAGTCTGTGAAGTGGAGAGATAGGATTTGATATATTGTCTGAGGGTTGGTTGAGTAGAATGAGTGGTAGGTAATGATAGTTGTTGTGGTGTTTGGGTGTGTGTTGTTGGTTGGACATCAGAATAAACAGATCTATAAGTATCAGGATCAACATTTACTAAGATCTGTTTTACAGACTGAGGAATCTGAAAGGTCTAACCACTGATTTCTTAGTGTCAGCATTTATCAGGTCATTAAAGTAGCGTTTTGCAACCTTAAAAGGTAGAGTTGAGGAACTGACTAATTGAGGTTCATCAGTACAAAAAGTATATATAAGTTGACAGAATCTAGCAAAGTAAACAACATTCCTATCCTCTGTCATCCTATCCCCAATAAAACCAATTATAGCAGTTGCAAAATCAAAATGAGTTTGGTTTATAACAGCATACCCGATATGCTGACTCATAATTGGGATAACATCAAAATTCGAACACTTGTTTCCAAAAGCTTTAGTGATGCAGTCGAAGAAGAAGCTCCATTCTCTTCTGATATGAGCCCGTTTCAACTGCCCAAGTTTTGCCAAACTCTGTTCATACCCCAAAGTGGCCATTAACTCCTGAAGAGCTGATTCCTCTGGAATTGAAAAGGTACATCCTTCTGGGAGATGTAGAGCCCTGCGTATTGTACCAGGAGTAACTGCATATGAAGAATCACCCACTTCAAAAACAATACTAGGAGTGCCATGTGTACCACCATTATCAAAGTGTCCAGTCCGCCAAAACGTCAGAACTTGTTGGCTCGAAAAGACTGAAGGCTGGATCAATGCATACCCAATCTCACTGTGTGCAAGAAGATCTTGCACAAAATGCAATTCAGATGGAGCTTCAGCATGATCAAGAATTGCATCATAGTTGTTTGGAACAAATTTAGCTCCATCAATGATTAAATCCTTAGGTGCCATGTGAAAAATTTAGATTTAAAAGTGCCTGTTAGGTGTTTGATAAAATGTCTGTATGAAAAATCAACGTTAAAAGAAGAAGGAGAGTAAAAACAAGTAGAGAGAAAAAATATGAAGGGAAATAAAAGATTAAAAAAATCCTCTCTCTTTCTTACTTATACTCTAAAAAAATGTTACCGTTGGACACCTGTCAGACATGCAGTAATAACTGATAGTTACTGGGCTCGAGAAAACAGTAATCATTACTTACCCACTTGCCGTTTTTCAAGGAAAAACCGTTCCACTTACCCAGATATTCCATTAATCAAGGTGAAACAGTTTTAATTCAAAATTGAAACCGTTCCCACTTATTTAACTATTTTTCACTGCAACATTAATATTCTGAAAATAAATGAAGGTAAAATGACCAAGATAAATCAGATGAGTAAGTACTGATAAAGTAAAATCAGAACTTAAATTAAAACAAAATTTATATGGTCATCAGAATATGAATATTTATCAGGATTTATCAATGCATTACAAAATAACTTAGAGACAAAATCTTGAAACAAAAACAAATTTCATTAATATATCAAGTGAATACATTCATGAAATTGAAATTACATCAGTACTAGTACAAGATTTCCCTAAGCTGCTAAACCTAACGTCAACAGCCTTAGTCCTAGTTCAAGAAGCAGGGCAAGGCTAATGATGAAGAAAAATAGGAAGAAGAAAATAAATCATTTCTTCTTCCTACTCTCGACAAACAGAACGGCGAGTCGAATGATTCGCTCTTGCTGGCGGAGAGCTTCCAGCCTTTCCTCCTTTAATCGCTCCAGATGGCGATGGTAATCCATATAGAAGAATAGGAGGTGGGTGAGTACCTCCTGTGGGACAGAGTCCCATATCTCATCAGGAATGGCAGTGACGTGCCATTCCTGCTGCCAATCGGCACAGCTTAGCTCCATATTGAAGGTTTCGTAGTTCAAAAACATGTTGTATCTGACCATGGTGTTTTTGAAAGAAAAAGTTTGAAGGTAAGGTGAGGTTGGGAGAAAATATTTGATGGGAAGGCTGATGTGAAGTGGTTGCTTATATAGGCAAGAGAATGCCAGGAGACGCAAAGGAATTTAATGCTGACAGGTAGAATTAATTCTACCTCGTCTCCCCAGACTTGGAAAAAGAAACACATTCATTGGAAAGAGAAAACATGGTTTAATGCGCACAAGAAGCAATTAAAAGTTGACTGTTCAAGTATGAATACCATTAACCCTATCCATAGTGACTATTAATCTTCCACTTCAACATATTCTAGTTTGAACTGAGACTGTTATCAAATTTTATCCACAGATAAGTCAAGTAAAGAATTAGATTGTAATATCAGAACTTAGACTTATATCAGAACTTAACAGTCATCAGAACATAATTTCTTAACTCAAAAAAGGAATGCCTATCTTAGTAAGTCCTCATACAAGTTCTGAGTTATATTCTTCAGAACTTAATCATCAGAACATGCAATCAGAACTTGTCCTCAGAATTTGTGCAAAGTGACACAATGACTGTTTATCTAAAACAACATAGACCACCACAGTAATTTTCATCATTCATATGGAGTGATTAGTGTGCGCATTAAGCTAAATGTCAGACAAAGAGTAAAGTCGAAGTCACTTCAGTACATCTCAGAAATAAGGCATAACTAAAACTTTGCTAAAGAGCTTTCATTATTCTGAAACCTACTGTTGAATAAGTTCATGCTTGAGTCCACCTCAACTATTTTGTGCTAATTTTATGCATCTTTTTAAATTCCATTTCACAGTGGCTTCTCAGTGTAAGTGAGTCACGACTGCTTATCAAAATTTATGCTATCATCAGAGTATTTCTCCAGTAATCATAGAGTGTGAAAAGTCACCAAGAAAATATTTTGCTTTTCTAATGCATATTTACTTAATACCAGCAATGCACTTGGGTCGTCCCTTCCATATTTTTACTCTAGATCTCAAAGGAGTACCTGATTTTATTCTTTGATCCTTTTGCTTTTTCTTTTGATAAGTGAGGTTTATCAGCACTTAGTGCATTCAGCAGATTTACTAGTATCAGAACTTAATAGATGAGTAGCATTATTCTAATTTGTGACTTAGTAATAAGATAAACAAAGTAAACTCAACTAAGCTCAATTATCAGAATTTGCTTGTGTCAATAGATTTCCACAGAAATAATTACTTCTTACATAGGATCATTTGTTTATTGAAGACTACTAGGTCAACATCTAGCACAGTTATCCTCATAGGATTGAATAGTTACTTAAACAGACATATCACTTATCAGAGTTTAGAAACATATATCAGACAACAGTCAGTACTTAAACACATTTGTCAATTAAGCACAGAATACACAAAGAGATTAAATTCTGTAAATACTGATCATAAAGTCTGATATAACAGAACAAGACTAAGCAGATTTAGAGAAAGAACCTGAAACCATTCCAAGTTCATTTACCAATCTTGTAAAAGTGGCTTCACACAATGGTTTTGTGAAGATATCTGCTAGTTGTTGATCTGTTGGAACAAAGTGCAATTCCACTGTACCTTCATCCACATGTTCCCTTATCAAGTGGTACCTGATGCTGATGTGCTTTGTCATAGAGTGTTGAACTGGATTACCTGTCATAGCAATAGCACTTTGATTATCATAGTAAATAGGGATTTTGAAATATGTTAACCCATAATCCAGTAACTGATTCTTCATCCAAAGAATCTGTGCACAACAGCTTCCTGCAGCAATATACTCTGCTTCTGCAGTTGATGTGGAAATTGACTTTTGTTTCTTGCTGAACCAAGAAACCAATCTGCCTCCAAGAATTTGGCAGCTTCCACTTGTGCTTTTCCTGTCAATTTTGCAACCTGCAAAATCTGCATCTGAGTAACCTATTAGTTTAAAATCTGATTCTCTAGGATACCACAATCCCAGATCAGCTGTTCCTTTAAGATACTTAAAAATTCTTTTCACAGCTGTTAAGTGAGGTTCTCTTGGATCTGCTTGAAATCTTGCACAGAGACAGGTAGCATACATGATATCAGGTCTACTAGCAGTTAGATAGAGTAGAGAGCCAATCATACCTCTGTAATCAGTAATATCTACTGATTTACCAGTATCCTTATCCAGTTTTGTTGCAGTGGCCATGAGAGTGGATGCACTTGAACAATCTTGCATTCCAAATTTCTTCAGCAAGTTTCTGGTGTACTTAGTTTGACAAATAAAAGTGCCTTCTTCATTCTGCTTGACTTGAAGGCCCAGAAAATAGCTAAGTTCCCCCATCATACTCATCTGATACCTTGACTGCATCAGTTTAGCAAACTTCTTGCAAAGTCTGTCATTTGTAGACCCAAAAATGATATCATCAACATAAATCTGGACCAGAAGTAAGTCCTTTCCATGGTTGAGGTAAAACAGTGTTTTGTCTATTGTTCCTCTGTTGAATCCACTTTCCAGAAGAAACTGAGCTAAAGTCTCATACCATGCTCTAGGAGCTTGCTTAAGTCCATAAAGTGCTTTATCAAGCCTGTAGACATAATCTGGATGTTTGGAGTCTACAAAGCCTGGAGGTTGTTCAACATATACTTCCTCCTCCAATTCTCCATTGAGAAAAGCACTTTTCACATCCATTTGAAAGACAGTAAACTTTTTGTGAGCATCATAAGCCAAAAATATCCTTATGGCTTCTAACCTAGCAACTGGTGCAAATGTTTCATCATAATCAATTCCCTCCTGTTGAGAATATCCTTTTACAACCAGCCTTGCCTTATTCCTTGTAATTATGCCATTACTGTCAGTTTTGTTTCTGAATACCCACTTTGTACCAACAACAGATCTATTCTTTGGTCTTGGCCCTAGGGTCCAGACTTTGTTTCTTTCAAATTCATGTAACTCTTCCTGCATTGTTTGCACCCAATCAGCATTTTGAAGAGCTTCTTCCACTTTCTTTGGCTCGGTCTGAGAGGGAAAAGAATTGTAAAGACATTCGTTTGAAGTACCTGTTCTAGTTCTGACACCTGCATCAGGATTTCCAATTATCAAATCAGGTGTATGTGATTTTGTCCACTTCCTTGCAGATGGAAGGTTTTCTCTAGAACTGGATGCTCCTCCATGATCCATGCTGTCTTCATTTTCATTTTCTGATGCTCCCCCTGAAACTATGCTCTCTGAGTTGGATTCTTCAGAATTTAGATTTTCAGCACTATCAGAACTTGGCTTATCAGAACTTGAAGATCCAGACATATGTTCTGATGTTTCTTGAGATGTGGTAAGATCTTGAGTATGCTCCCCCTGCACAGGTGCATCTTCCTTTGGCGTAGTCACCACAGTTTCAATAACATCAGAGTTTAATCCATCAGAATTTACAGTATCAGGACTTAGACTGTCAGGATTTTCAGCATCAGAATTTGAGTCTTCATTTTCAAATCTCAGCTGATCATGGTCAATAAAATCTTCAAGACCAGTAATCTTCTTGTCATCAAAGGAGACATTGATAGATTCCATGACCACTTTTATTCTCAAATTATAGACTCTGAAGGCTTTTGTGGAAAGTGGATATCCAACAAAGATTCCTTCATCAGCTTTTAGATCAAACTTGGATAGCTGTTCAGGATGAGTCTTGAGAACAAAACACTTGCATCCAAATACATGAAAATACTTCAGATTTGGCTTCTTTTTCTTCACCATCTTATATGGTGTTTTTCCTTGCTTGTTAATGAGTGTTGCATTTTGAGTAAAATAAGCAGTCTGCACAGCTTCAGCCCAGAAATAGGTTGGAAGCTTTGCTTCTTCAAGCATTGTACGTGCAGCTTCAGTGAGAGTTCTATTCTTCCTTTCAACAACTCCATTTTGCTGTGGAGTTCCAGGAGCAGAAAATTCCTGCTTTATTCCATGGTTTTTGCAGAACTCTTCCATTATCAAATTCTTGAACTCAGTGCCATTATCACTCCTTAAGGTTTTCACAGAATCTTTGACCAATTTATCCAGATGTTTGACATGATCAATCAAGATAGATGCAGTTTCACTTTTTGTGTGCAAGAAATACACCCATGTGTATCTAGTGAACTCATCCACTATGACCAATGCATATTTCTTCTTTGCAATAGACGTGACATTTACTGGACCAAATAGATCAACATGTAGTAGATGATAAGGCTCAAGAATTGATGATTCAGTCTTGCTCTTGAATGAAGATTTTCTTTGTTTGGCCTTCTGACAAGAATCACAAAGGCCATCAGGAGCAAATACTGACTTTAGCAGTCCTCTCACAAGATCTTTCTTGACCAGTTCATTTATATTGTTGAAATTTAAATGAGGGAGTTTCTTGTGCCAATTCCAGCTTTCTTTAATTGATGCTCTACTCATCAGACAGATTGCAGAACCATCAGTACTTTTTGAAAGCTTAGCTTCATAAATGTTACCACGCCTGTATCCTTTCAGAACAACTTTGCCTTTAGATTTACTCAAAACTTCACAGTGTTCTTCAAAGAAATCAACATGATAACCTCTGTCACAGATTTGACTTATACTCAGCATATTGTGTTTAAGTCCTGAGACCACAGCTACTTCTTTAATGATGACATTCCCAAGATTGATATTGCCATATCCCAATGTTTTTCCAATGTTGCCATCTCCATAAGAAACACTTGGGCCAGCTTTCTCCACAAAGTCTGTTAGCAGGGCCTTATTTCCAGTCATATGTCCTGAACATCCACTGTCCAGAACTAGAATATTTTTCCTGTTGCCCTGCAATCACAAAGACCACTATTGATTAGTTTTAAGGACCCAGACTTGCTTGGATCCTTTGGCCTTATCAAGTTTGTTAACATTTGCAGCGGATTTAGCATCAGAGTTTATGTTAACATTTTTCTTATAAGAATTTACACTATCAGGCTTTGTATCAGAATTTACACTAGAAGGAACAATGGAAACTTTCTTCAAAGAAGGTTTTATTTGATAATAATCATAGTACAAACTATGATATTCCTTACAAGTATAAATAGAATGCCATAAAATACCACAATGAAAACAAGGATTTTATGGTTTATATCTAACAGACTGACTCTTAACTCCTAATTTTGAAGGTAAGGAGTTAATATTCTTATTCTTCCTGCAAAAAGAAGCCAGATGGTTAGAACTTCCACAGTTATGACATGTTTTCCTAGGAGCATCAGGAACAGGTTTATAATCATTGCTTTTATTCACACCTTCCTTTCTATTCCTATTTTTCCTAGGTGATTTTACCTTGTTTGCATTCTTAACATCTTTCAGCTTATGCTTAAGCTGCTTCTTAGTCATTAAGACTATGTTTACTTTAGCTGTCTTTTCCTGTTTTAGTTTGTCAGAAGTTAATCCCTCTCTAACTTCTGATTTATCATTATCAGACTTTTCAGTTACAAACTTAACAGGTTTTAACTTTGGCTTTTGCTTAACAACAGGCTTAATTTCTACAGTTCCTTTATCATTCTTATCCTCTCCATAACCTAAGTTCTCTTTCCAATTTTCACTACTTAGCAAATTTTGAGTTGTTCTTCCAGAGTTAGTCCAAGTCCTGATTATCTCTCTTTCCTTTTCTAACTCAGTTTTTAGAGATTCATTCATTTTTAGCACTTCATCCCTAACATAAAGAGCATCATCTCTATTTTTTCTGAGTTTGATGGAACACAACTAACTCTTTTTCTAAGAAATCATTTCTTTTCTTAAAAGCAAGATTTTCAGAAGTTAATCTTTCATATGTTAAAGTTTGATCTCTATAACTAACAAATATGGTTTTAAGATATCTTCTCAACTCATTAATATCATCAGTATGAAAAGCATAAGTAGTTTGAGGTACCTTTGTTTCAGCAGCTTCAGAACTGCTCTCAGCACTTTCTTTATCAGCATTTGCCATCAATGCATAGTTCTCCTCACTTTCAGAGTCTGATATGTCTGTCCAGCTTTTCTGCTTTGTGACAAGAGCCTTGCCTTTGTCACCCTTTACCTTCTTGCAATCAGGAGATATGTGGCCTTTCTTACCACAGTTATAGCATTTGACATTGGTATAATCTCCTCTATCAGACTTTCCTCCTCTGCCTTCAGATCTTCTGAAATTCTTCTTATCAGAACTTATGCCTTTCCTGGAAAACTTCTTTCCCTCCCTGAACTTCCTGTATGCAATCTTTGTTATCCCTTTCACCATAAGAGCACACAGCTTCATCATCTCCTCATCAGCATCAGTCTCAGGCAGGCTTTCAGAATCTGAGTCATCATCACTTTCAGAACTTGATGACTCAGTATCAGACTTTGTGAAAAGAGCTTTACCCTTGTCTTTCCTTGAGGTAGCTACCTTGGGGGATTCTTCTTCAGCCTTAATAGCAACTGTTCTTGACTTTCCTCCTTTTCTCTTGCTTCTTTGTTCCATCTCAAGTTCATGAGTCTTGAGCATTCCATAAATTTCATCAAGAGTTGTTTCATCAAGATTGTAATTGTCTCTTATTGTTGTTGCCTTCAAATCCCAACATTCAGGAAGAGCTAACAGGAATTTAAGGTTTGAATCTTCAAGATCATACTCCTTATTAACCAGTGACAGATCATTCAAGAGTTTGACAAATCTATCATATAAATCAGTCAATGATTCATTAGCCTTTGAATCAAACTGTTCATAGTCTTGAGTGAGTATTGTCTTCCTGTTCTTTTTAATCGTATCAGTTCCCTGACACCTTGTTTCCAGAGCATTCCATATCTCTTTAGCAGTCTTGCAGTTAATTACCCTGTTTGACATTACATTATCAATGGCACTATGCAGTAAGTGTCGTACCTTAGCATCCTTAGCAATTGATGCGATATCTTCAGCAGTATAATCACTCTTTTCCTTTGGTACGGTTTTTGCTGCTTCACCTGCAACTGCAACAACGAGCTTGGTTGGTTTGTGAGGCCCTCCCATGATTCTATCAAGATATTCTGGATCTGTAGCTTCCATAAACATGGTCATCCTCACCTTCCATATGGCATATTCATATGGTCTCAGTATGGGAACTCTGATGGTTTCATACCGACTTTGAATTTGTGTCTTTGGAGGTTCTTCAGTTTTGGTAGGCTTAGTTGGAGTTTCTGTGTCAGACATGATTGTGTTTGGATCTTTAACTGTATGTGTGTTAACAGATAAGCTCTGATACCATCATGCTCATTTCATATTTACTTTGCATCAATTTGGCAAACGTTTTGCAAAGTTTCTCATCTGTAGAGCCAAATATAATATCATCTATATAATTTTAAACAAGTATACTAGAACCATTAATATTTCTAAAAAATAAAGTTTTATCAACCGTACCTCTTGTGAAATAATTTTCTAAGAGAAACTTTGACAAAGTGTCATACCAAGCTCTAGGTGGTTGCTTCAGTCCATAAAGTGCTTTCAAAAGATAGTAGACATATTCTGGAAAGTTGGGGTCTTCAAAACCAGGAGGTTGACTGACATAGACTTCCTCCTCCAAATCTCCATTCATAAATGCACTTTTAACATCCATTTGATAGACCTTGAAATTGGCATGGGTAGCATAGACTAGAAAGATTCTAATGGCTTTAAGTCTTGTAACAGGAGCAAAAGTCTCATCAAAATCTATTCATTCTTTGTTAGGTCACACTTTCACTGTAGAGGGGGTGAATACAGTGTTTATCACAATCAAATCAAACTTCAATAACTTATGTAACAGAAAATAAACTTTATTTAAACAATAAACTCTGTTACAATCTGGAACTGTTATCTCTCAGTGATGAACAAAATATCACGAGAGCTGCTAGAGTTATACTAAATAATATTCTCGATAATAATAACACTTTTAGTGTAAACCCTATATCTGTGTTTATGTACTACACAGTTACAAGATATTCGCTAATTGATATGGAATATAATTCTGCTTCCTAAAATATATCAATCAGATATCTTCTATTCCAAGTATTCCATTCTTCACGGAATTCCTTCTTCATGCATATCTCTTCTTATGTTTATCTTGATCTTCTTAACTTTAATCAGCTACTGTCCTTATCTGATCGTCCTTCAGCACTTAAGTTCTGATATCTATCTCCTGATAACATAAGTACTGATATCCCTTAAGTTCTGACTTCCAGTATAAGTACTGATCAGTTAAGTACTGATTTGTTCTGTTCAAATAAGATCTGAAATCTAAACATAAAACATATTAGCCATGACATTATCAAATATATCTAACAATCTCCCCCAACTTGTAAATTAACAAAATATACAAGTTTAACAGATATTTGATGATGTCAAAAACATTAAGTACAAATGCATGAGAAATAGACAAGATAACTACAACTTACAGTCCTTAAAGTTTTTACCAATTCAACTTCTGATAACAACTTCAATCTGTATAAATATCAGAATTTAAGCAGTTGTAGATCTTCGACTTGGCTTCATCATTTTCTGATCTCTCTGATGTCAGGAGTTGTTCTGAGATAATTCTTCAACAAACATTTCTCAGCATATCTGAGTTCATCAATCATTCTCCGTTTGACATCTTTAAGCTCTGCAGTATCTTCACCAGTTTGAAATATTGCAGCTCTGAGATCATTAATCTTTGCTTTTCTCAACTCCCGATCTAGTCTTATGACATAAGCTTTATTAGACTCTAGATTGAATTCAAGCCCCTTAATACCAAGATATGTTCTAATCTGTGCAGTATTAGGCTTCATATCAACAATATCACCATTGTGATTTCTGTACTTTGGAACATATCTGCTGTCAGACTTAACAGAATAAAGTCTTTTCTGTCTCTGAATCTGTTCCTTTAAGTAGTTTGCAGCAGTCTCTGTTATTCTGTCATCCACTTGAAGTAAGAACAATACATGCTCCAATTCTTCAAAATACTTCAACGGAATGGCATTTTGTCTTATATGATAAACCCTACCATCTGTCATGAAATACAACATGATGTATTCTTTCAAGTAGGTATGGTAAACCATCTGTACAGATTCTAGTTGATTCAATCTTTCAGGAGTTGCTCCAATACCTGGTTCACACAAGGAAGTTGGATCATCAGTAGTGTTGTGTACTCTTCTTTCATCAGCACTTCCCAATCCAGTTTTATCTCTAGCTTCCTTTCCAGTAACTACTCTTGCTTCAAAACCACTTGAAGTAGTCTTCAAAGATTGAGTCTGTTTTGCTTTAGTGAATCCTGGTAGGAGTGTTTTAGATTTATTTTCTGATATCAAGTTAACTTGAGCACTGTCAGAGGTTACTTACTTCTTCTGAATATCAGAACTTACAATTTCTTGACTCTGAACAACTTGAGCCATGTCAGAGGTTGTTTTAAGAACTTTTCTTGAAGTCAGAGCAAGATTATCTTTTCCATCAGTAATTTCTTCTTCCTCAGGAGGTACATAAGGCTTGATAGGTTCACCAACCTTTTCTTTACCCTTGGATCTTGGATCTATCTGTGGTTGTGATCTAGCCAAAGTTTCTTCAGTATGTATCCTTTCTTTGATCACAATGCCTTTAGGTTTTGGAAGTAACTTTTTACCAGAAGCTTCAGATTTAGATGTGACTTTCTCTGATTTAAGTCTGGCTTCTTCTTCCTTTAAACTTTCCAAGTCCATCCCTGGATTTTCTTGAAGAAATAACTGTCTTGACATTTCCTCATCAAGATCTAGAAGTTCATCAGAACTTATCCTTTTACCAGCAGCAGAACTTATTCTTTTCCCAGTATCAGAACTTGTTCTGTGACTAGCTTGTCTTGATGTAAACCTTCTACCTTGACTATGACCACTACCCATTCCAGAGTTTCCTTGGTCATCTTTTCCATCATCCTTTCCTTGCAGTGACTTGTTGGTTTTGCATTTGGACTTAATTACCTTCTCCCCCTTTTTGGCATCAGCAGGTAATAAAAGAGAGATAAGTAGTTCCACTGAGGTCTGGATTTCAGTAAGTTGCGATTGCTGAGAAGCTTGATTTGTCAGAATTTGATCAATCTGAGCTTGTTGCTTCTCTTGAGTTTTCTCAATATAAGCAACCCTGTCAATGGTAGGTTGGAAGAACTTTTTCTTATCAAGTTTCCAAACTTGTTCCTGTTTAATAAAGTTCTCCTGAATCTTGTGTAGCTCTGCATGAGTATTGGAATGAAGACCTTGTAGATGTTTAGTACTCAATGCAGTGACTCTAAGCTGGGTTTTAAAATCATCAGAATTTAACATTTCATCAGCTTTAGTCAAGTGCTCAGCAAGATGTAAAGCATTTGGAACACATGAAACTGAGTTCCATTCCTTAGTCCACTCCTGACCTGCAGGAGTTTCACTCCAAGGTACTGGTGCATCCCTGATAACAAACTCCTTTAGCAGTTCAGACTTAGGAAGAGTCAATGGAGGAGTATGTCCTGAAGGACCTGCTGCATCAGCATCTACAGTTGTAGCAGCTTCACCAGTATCTCCAACATTTGCAGCATCAGAACTTAAGGAATCAGTATCTTCTGATAAGACAACTGTGTGAGTAGCAATGGAGGCTTCAACATCCTCTAATTGCTGATCGGATACTAAGTTCTGATCAACAGCCATATCCTGATGCTCACCTAAAATCTGATCATCATCTTGATGCAGAGAAGGTGATAGTGATAACTCAGGAGTTTGAACAGCATCAGTAACAGGTGTTGTGGAAGGATTATTTGTTGTTGGAGCTTCTAACAAAAGTATTTCAGGCACAACCAAGTTCTGAATATCAATTTCAGCACTTGTGCCTGGATCAACAAGAGATATAGAAGGTGAATTAGCCTTGTCAGATACAGGTTCCTGAGATTGAGTTGACGGAGAAGAAGTGACTGGAGCAAATTTCTTGTCTTGCGAGATCAGAGATTCCTGATCCCCTTCCTTAGCTGCTTCCTCCTCATCATCTGAAACTGGCCTCTGTGCCCTCTGTTTCTTGTACTTCCTTGTTGATGTGGATTCCTTGGGAGTTGCAGGAACCGTCATACGTCTAAGCCTCTTAAGAAGCCTAGAACCCCCAATTGCAGAATCCTTCTGAGAAGTTGCCTTCTCAGCTTCATAGTCAATTCCCTCCTGTTGAGAATATCCTTTTGCAACCAGCCTTGCCTTGTTCCTTACAATTATGCCATCACTGTCAGTTTTGTTTCTGAATACCCACTTTGTACCAACAACCGATCTATTCTTGGGTCTTGGCACTAAGGTCCAGACTTTGTTTCTTTCAAATTCATTCAACTCTTCCTGCATTGCTTGCACCCAATCAGCATCTTGAAGAGCTTCTTCCACTTTCTTTGGCTCAGACTGAGAGAGAAAAGAATTGTAAAGACATTCATTCGAAGTACCTGTTCTAGTTCTGACACCTGCCTCAGGATTTCCAATTATTAAATCAGGTGTATGTGATTTTGTCCACTTCCTTGCAGATGGAAGATTTTCTCTAGAACTGGATGCTCCCCCATGATTCATGCTGTCTTCGGTTTCATTTTCTGATGCTCCCCCTGAAACTATGCTCTCTGAGTTGGATCCTTCAGTATTTAGATTTTCAGCACTGTCAGTACTTGGTTTATCAGAACTTGACGAATCAGAATTTGAAGAGCCAGATGTATGTTCTGATGCTTCTTGAGATGTGATAATATCTTGAATATGCTCCCCCTGCATTGGTGCATCTTCCTTTGACGTAGTCACCACAGTTTCAATAACATCAGAGTTTAATCCATCAGAATTTACAGTATCAGGACTTAGACTGTCAGGACTTGAGATATCAGAATATGAATCTTCATTTTCAAATCTCAGCTTATCATGATCAATGCAATCTTCAAGTCCAGTGATCTTCTTGTCATCAAAAGAGACATTGATAGATTCCATGACCACTTTTGTTCTCAAATTATAGACTCTGAAGGCTTTTGTAGAAAGTGGATATCCTACAAAGATTCCCTCATCAGCTTTTAGATCAAACTTGGATAGCTGTTCAGGATGAGTCTTGAGAACAAAACATTTACATCCAAATACATGAAAGTATTTGAGATTTGGCTTCTTGTTCTTCACCATCTCATATGGTGTTTTTCCGTGCTTGTTAATGAGTGTTGCATTTTGAGTAAAACAAGCAGTCTGCACAGCTTCAGCCCAGAAATAGGTTGGAAGCTTTGCTTCTTCAAGCATTGTTCGTGCAGCTTCAATTAGAGTTCTATTCTTCCTTTCAACAACTCCATTTTGCTGTGAAGTTCCAGGAGCAGAAAATTCTTGCTTTATTCCATGATTTTTGCAGAACTCTTCCATTATCAAATTCTTGAATTCAGTGCCATTATCACTCCTCAAAATTTTCACAGAATCTTTGATCAATTTATCCAGATGTTTGACATGATCAATCAGGATAGATGCAGTTTCACTTTTTGTGTGCAAGAAATACACCCATGTGTATCTGGTGAACTCATCTATTATGACCAACGCATATTTCTTCTTTGCAATAGACATGACATTCACTGGACCAAATAGATCAACATGAAGTAGATAATAAGGCTCAAGAATTGATGATTCAGTCTTGCTCTTGAACGAGGATTTTCTTTGTTTAGCCTTCTGACATGAGTCACAAAGACCATCAGAAACAAACACTGATTTTGGCAGTCCTCTCACAAGATCTTTCTTGATCAGTTCATTTATCTTGTTGAAGTTTAAATGAGAGAGTTTCTTGTGCCAATTCCAGCTTTCTTCAGTTGACGCTCTACTCACTAAACAGATTGCAGAACCATCAGAACTTGTTGAAAGCTTAGCTTCATAAATGTTACCACGCCTGAATCCCTTCAGAACAATTTTTCCTTTAGATTTACTAACTATTTCACAATGTTCTGCAAAGAAATCAACATGATAACCTCTGTCACAGATTTGACTTATACTCAGTAAGTTGTGTTTAAGTCCTGAGACTAGAGCTACATCTTTAATGATGACATTCCCAAGATTGATATTGCCATATCCCAAAGTTTTTCCAATGTTGCCATCTCCATAAGAAACACTTGGGCCAGCTTTCTCCACAAAGTCTGATAGCAGGGCCTTATTTCCAGTCATGTGTCCTGAACATCCACTATCCAGAACTAAAATATTTTTCCTGTTGCCCTGCAATCAAAAAGACCACTAATTATTAGTTTTAAGGACCCAGACTTGCTTGGATCCTTTGGCCTTTTTAGGTTTGTTAACATTTGCAGCGGATTTAACATCAGATTTTATGTTAACAGTTTTCTTATCAGAACTTATACTAGAAGGAACAACAGAAACTTTCTTTAAAGAAGGTTTTATTTGATAATAATCATAGTACAAACTATGATATTCCTTACAAGTATAAATGGAATGCCATAAACTACCACAATGAAAACAAGGATTTTGTGGTTTGTATCTAACAGACTGACTCTTAACTCCTGACTTTGTAGATAAGGAGTTAATATTCTTATTCTTCCTGCAAAAAGAAGCCAGATGGTTAGAACTTCCACAGTTATAACATGCTTTCCTAGGAGCATCAGGAATAGATTTATAGTTATTGCTTTTATTCACACCTTCCTTTCCATTCCTGTTTTTCCTAGGTGATTTTACCTTGTTTGCATTCTTAACATCTTTCAGCTTATGCTTAAGCTGCTTCTTTGTCATTAAGCCTATGTTAACTTCAGCTGTCTTTTCCTGTTTTAGTTTGTCAGAAGCTAATTCCTTTTTAACTTCTGATTTCTCAGTTTCGGATTTTTCAGTTACAAACTTAACAGGTTTTAACTTCGGCTTTTGCTTATCAACAGGCTTAATTTCTTCAGTTCCTTTTTCATTATTTTCTTCATAACCTAAGCCCTCTTTCCAGTTTCCACTGCTCAGCAAATTCTGAGTTGTTTTGCCAGAGTTAGTCCAAGTTCTGATAATCTCTCTCTCCTTTTCTAACTCAGTTTTTAGAGATTCATTCATTTTTAGCACTTCATCCCTAACATAAAAAGCATCATCTCTATCCTTCTGAGTTTGATGAAACATGACTAACTCTTTTTCTAAGAAATTGTTTCTTTTCTTAAAAGCAAGATTTTCAGAAGTTAATCTTTCACATGTTAAAGTTTGATCTCTATAACTAACAAACATGGTTTTAAGATATCTTCTCAACTCATTAATATCATCAGTATGAAAAGCATAAGTAGTCTGAGGTACCTTTGTTTCAGCAGTTTCAGAACTGCTCTCAGAACTTGATTTTTCAGCATTTGCCATCAATGCATAGTTCTCCTCACTTTCAGAGTCTGAGGTGTCTGTCCAGCTTTTCTGCTTTGTGACAAGAGCTTTGCCTTTGTCATTCTTGGTCTTCTTGCACTCAGGAGATATGTGGCCTTTCTCACCACAATTATAACATTTAACATTAGCATAATCTCCTCTGTCAGACTTTCCTCCTTTTCCTTCAGATCTTCTGAAATTCTTCTTATCAGAACTTATGCCTTTCCTGGAAAACTTCTTTCCCTTCCTGAACTTCCTGTATGCAATCTTTGTGATTCCTTTCACCATAAGAGCACACAGCTTCATCATCTCCTCATCAGCATCAGTTTCAGGCAAGCTTTCAGAATCTGAGTCATCATCACTCTCAGAACTTGATGACTCAGTATCAGATTTTATGATAAGAGCTTTACCCTTATCTTTCTTTGAGGAAGGTGGTTTGGGGGATTCCTCTTCAACCTTGAGAGCAACTGTCCTTGACTTTCCTCCTTTTCTCTTGCTTCTTTGTTCCATCTCAAGTTCATGAGTCTTGAGCATTCCATAGATTTCATCAAGAGTTGTTTCATCAAGATTGTAGTTGTCTCTTATTGTTGTTGCCTTCAAATCCCAACATTCAGGAAGAGCTAACAGGAATTTGAGGTTTGTATCTTCAAGATCATACTCCTTATTAACCAATGACAAGTCATTCAAGAGTTTGACAAATCTTTCATACACATCAGTCAATGACTCATTAGTCCTAGAGTCAAAGTGTTCATACTCTTGAGTGAGTATTGTCTTCCTGTTCTTCTTAACTGTTTCAGTTCCTTGACACCTTGTCTCCAGTGCATCCCATATCTCCTTAGCAGTCTTGCAGTTGATTACCCTGTTTGACATTACATTATCAATGGCACTATGCAATAAGTGACGTACCTTGGCATCCTTAGCAATAGATGCTATATCTTCAGCAGTGTAATCATTCTTTTCCTTTGGTACGGTCATTGCTGCTTCACCTGGAACTACAACAGCGAGCTTGGTAGGTTTGTGAGGCCCTTCCCTGATTCTATCAAGGTATTCTGGATCTGTTGCTTCCAGAAACATGGTCATCCTTACCTTCCATATGGGATATTCAGATGGTCTCAATATGGGAACTCTGATAGTCTCATATCGACTCTGAATTGATGTCTTTGATGATTCCTCAGTTTTGGTAGGCTTAGTTGGAGTTTCTGTGTCAGACATGACTGTGTTTGGATCTTTAACTGTATGTGTGTTAACAGATAGCTCTGATACCACTTGTTAGGTCACACTTTCACTGTAGAGGGGGTGAATACAGTGTTTATCACAATCAAATCAAACTTCAATAACTTATGTAACAGAAAACAAACTTTATTTAAACAATAAACTCTGTTACAATCTGGAACTGTTATCTCAGTGATGAACAAAATATCACGAGAGCTGCTAGAGTTATACTAAATAATATTCTCGATAATAATAACACTTTTAGTGTAAACCCTATATCTGTGTTTATGTACTACACAGTTACAAGATATTCGCTAATTGATATGGAATATAATTCTGCTTCCTAAAATATATCAATCAGATATCTTCTATTCCAAGTATTCCATTCTTCACGGAATTCCTTCTTCATGCATATCTCTTCTTATGTTTATCTTGATCTTCTTAACTTTAATCAGCTACTGTCCTTATCTGATCGTCCTTCAGCACTTAAGTTCTGATATCTATCTCCTGATAACATAAGTACTGATATCCCTTAAGTTCTGACTTCCAGTATAAGTACTGATCAGTTAAGTACTGATTTGTTCTGTTCAAATAAGATCTGAAATCTAAACATAAAACATATTAGCCATGACATTATCAAATATATCTAACATTCTTGTTGACAGTAGCCCTTACCAACCAATCTAGCTTTGTTCGTGACCACTATGCCATTTTCATCCATCTTGTTTCTGAATACCCATTTGGTGTCAATAGGATTCTTTCCTTTAGGCTTGGGTACCAGCTTCCAAAATTTATTTCTCTCAGATTGGTTTAGCTCCTCCTGTATAGCTAAAACCCAATCAGGATCCAACAGAGCTTATTCTACCTTTTTAGGCTCTTCCTGTGATAGGAAGTTACTGTATAGACATTCTTCCTGAGTTGCTTTCCTTGTTTGCATTCTTGAAGTTGCATCACCGATAATTAATTTAAATCAGTGATCTCTAGTCCATTTTCTCTGTTATGGTAGATTAGATCTAGATGAAGAGGTCTCATATTTGTCTTGATGTGTGACTGAGTTTTGATTAGAAGAAACTCCCCCTGAGTTTGTGGATCTTTGAGTTAAAGTTGGGGTTCTTTCTGATTGTGATCTGTATTGGCTTTCAATTCTATTGATGGCTTAACGAATATTGATCTTTGCCTCTCGACGGATGATGCAGATTGTGTCTTAACGGATGATGCAATTGGTCTTTCGACGGATAATGAATTATGTGCTTCATTTGTTATAGATTTTTCTGCATTATCTTTAGATTTTGTTTCTTGATCACTTTCATCATCACTATCATCACAGATCATCTCAATATTGTCAAATTTGAGGCTTTCATGAAAATCTCCATCTTGCAGTCTTTCAATCTTCTTATCATCAAACACAACATGTATAGATTCTATAACAATGTTGGTTATGAGATTATAGGCTCTGTATACTTTTCCAACTGCGTACCCAACAAAAATGCCTTCTTCTTCTTTGGCATCAAACTTTCCATGCTGCTCAGTTTGATTTCTTAAGATATAGCATTTACAGCCAAAGACATGAAGAAAGTTTAATGTTGGCTTCCTATTCTTGAACAATTGGTAGGGTGTCATGCATTTTGCTTGATTGACCAAAGATATATTCTGAGTGTAGCATGCAGTATTTATAGCTTCTGCCCAAAAGTATGTTGGTAATTAGATTCTTCTAGCCTAGTTCTTGCAGCTTCAATAAGAGATATGTTCTTCCTTTCCACCACTTCATTTTATTGTGGGGTTCTTGCTGCTGAAAACTCATGCATGATCCCATTTTCTTCACAAAACAATCTCATCACAGAATTCTTGAACTCAGTTCCATTATCACTCCTGATTCTTCTAACTTTGAAATCGTGATGATTGTTGACTTGCCTTATGTTATTGATGATGATTTCACTAGCTTCATCTTTGGATTTGAGAAAATATGTCCAAGAGAAATTTGAGAAATCATCCATAATTACTAGGCAGTATCTTTTTTTTGAGATGGACAACACATTGACTGATCCAAATAAATCCATGTGCAGTAGTTGTAAAGGTTCTTCAATTGTTGAATCAAGCTTCTTTTTGAATGATGCCTTGATCTTCTTTCCTTTCTGACAGGCATCACACAATCCATCCTTTGAGACTTCCACTTGAAGAATGCCTCTTACCAAATCTTTCCTGACTAGTTCATTCATAGTCTTGAAGTTAAGATGGGAAAGCTTCTTGGCCATAGCCAACTTTCATCTTGACTTGCCTTGCTAAATAGACAAGTGACAGATTCCGCATTTGATGAGTTGAAGTCAGCTAGATACACATTTCCTTTTCTCATTCCAGTGAGAACCACTTTGTTGTTTTTCTTGTTGGTCACAACACAGGCTTCAGAGTTAAATATTATTGAGTTGCCCTTATCAGAAAGCTGGCTGATACTCAACAAATTATGCTTGAGTCCATCCACTAGGGCAACTTCCTCAATGATGACATTGTCCTTTGAAATCAAGTCATATCCCACAGTAGAACCCTTGCTATCATCTCCAAAAGTAATACTTGGGCCAGCTCTCTCCTTTAACTCAGTGAGCATGGTGAAATCACCAGTCATGTGCCTTGAGCACCCACTATCTAGATACCATAGATTCTTTTTGTTTCCCTGCACACATCCAAATCAAATCAAATTAATTTTGGTACCCAAGTTTCCTTGGGTCTCGTCTTGTTAGCCTTTTTCTTAGGTTTCTTAGGCTTGTCCTCATTTGACTTAGGTATCTGTGACTCATCCTTAGTAATTTGAGTAGAGCCTTAAAACCATTCATCATTGCAGTATTATCATGCACAGATTGGTTAACATGATATGGCATACTAGGTGCAAACATGTTATTCCATAATGGCATGCTAAATGGCATTTATGGCATGGTAAATGCAGTATAATAAGGATTTTGTACAAATGGCATATTAGCAAACTGTGCATTTAAATTATGTGCATGCATAACATTCACAAAATCCTTATTATGCTGCATTTACTATGCCATAAATATTATGTGTAGGTATAACATTCACAACCATTGTAGGCATACTAGGAAATGAAGGAGGTGCAGACATGGGAGCAGGCATAACAAGTTTCCAATTAACAGACAAATGATTAACACTATCACATTTCACACAGATTTTTCTAGGTGCATATTTGTTAGGTGTGTAGTTGTTATGCTGGTTAATTCCTACTTTATCATTCCTATTATTCTTCCTTTTTGATTCTGTTTTAACCTCCATTTTCTCCAACCTGTCATTCAATTGCTTGGTTGACAGATGTCCTACATTTACTCTTTTGTTTCCCTTAATTTGATAAGTTTCTCCTGTAACAAAGTTCTTAGAAGCTGATCCATATTTCTCATTTAACTTAGCTAGCTTGGCTTTGCTAACTGGTTTCCTATCACTCGACGAATGTGGTTCTTTGTCTTTCAACAGATAGACATTTTTGTAATTCGACGGATAATCTTCATTATCCGTTGAATCCACATCCGTTGAGAGTCCTTCTACCAAACTGGAATCTAGTTTCTCTTTGCTCCTTTTCCAGGCTTCCTCACAGAAAGACTCCATACCTTGAACTTTGGTAATTTGAGCATGGACACCTCTAGATGATTTTCAATCCTTAATTACCTCATGTTCTCGTTCAAGTTGCTTTCTTAAAATCTCCTCTTTCTTTAAAGATTCAGTCAGTTCTTCCTTGATAATTTTACACTCTAATTTCAGTTTATCAAACTCAATAAATTGAGTTTCTAACACATTATTTCTTTCACTTAAAAACAAATTATTCTCTTTAATCTTAGTGTTTTCTTTAGTGAGAGATTTGAGAGTAACACACAAATGATATAGTTCTGTTGACATGTCATTTATAGCATCATTACACTCATCTTTAGATAAATATGCTAGATTGGTAGTGATTACCTGATTGCTTGAAGAACTGACTTCTGCTTCATCTGATTTGGCTATAAGTTCTAGATTGACATAGCTTGTATCCTCATCCTCATCTAATCCATCAGCAACCCGGTCATTTTTGTGATGGCCTCAACCCCGGGGTCAGGGGGATGACGTCAACAAAATATAATAAACTACAATATAACCTACTAAATAAACTTTAGTATAACACACGACCCCAAACCAGGAGCCGATGCAGGTTCAAGTATTATTTAGGTTACATAACAACACTAACTTATTCAAGATCCAACATCCTAACTTATTACAACAACTCATCAGACCTCAGAGTCTGATACAAACTACCTCAGAGGAGCCGGGACCGGAGGGGGCTGACACTCTACGCTGACCTGGTCTTCTAGACATCTGCAATAAATAAGTACAAAATAAGCTGCAAGGGTGAGCAATCCATTGCTCAACAGTACCTCTATATGAATAAGCAGTAAAACAGGATATATAAAAATAGTATAGGAACAGATATCAAAACTAGTTTACGTACAACAGGTGAAACAGGTATAAACTGGATATCAAAACTAGCATGCTCTGCAAATAATATCATCTGTAGTGTGCTGTGTCAAAATACCAGAGTCCAATTTTAGCATCTATTTCCTTTCCAAAACCACTATCCATTCCTGGACCCATAAATCATCTGTCCCGTTACGGGGACCATAAACCATTTGTTCCGTTACGGGAACCATTAAACCAAAGTCAAGTATAAAAGTGGATAAATTCTAGGGACAGCTAATCAGTCTATGCCACCACATATTATTCCAGAACTCAGAGACTAGCTAGGTCTCTGTTATGCTGGACTAAGCGGCCTACCAGTGCGCGCATCTGACTTAGCCTCTTACGCAACCATGCTGGGTCGTTACCTAATAACGAGCCTCTTACGCCACTGACCATCCAATATCTGATACGTGTTTATCCAGTTTTTAAAATTAATTATATCTATCTCTTTTTAAATGATTACAACACACATTTTAAAAATCTTTTTTAATTTTAATCGCAATCTAGAGATAGGCATGTTCAGAAGTTACTCTTTCCCCAAAACATCCGTTAAAAAAACATAATTAAAAATGGGGAATACGTAACTTAAAACGCTCTGTTCCAGTACATAATTTAAATCAACACTATTCATATATATTGAACTATAAAAGATTAGTTCAGGGGTACTTGCCTTGCGAAGCTTTGTACTAACACTGGCTTGACTCTACTTGACTTCAACTACGGGGTCCTTCGACTCGAACCTACGAAATTGAAAAACCTAGGTTAAACGATCGATTATGCTTGACTTTTCCTCACTAAACTAATTACCCAACGATACAATTCCCGACTCGTATGCATTCAAATAATAATAATATACACGCAATAATAGTGCACATAGCAACCAGGGTTTAATTTGTATTAAACGAGATATATACACTCGATTCGTAATTAAAGGTAATTTTTAGAAAAATTTGGACAGCGACTCCTCTGTGTATAGACCCACCCGTCGAAACATCAATCGACGTCAATTCCCAACAAATCAATTCGAACTGCCACATTAATAAATTTATAATCCCGAAAATAATTTATACGAGTTGTTTATTTATTTAAAATATTTAGGACTCAGAACATGGTCATAAAAGAATACTGTGCGCTCGTAAAAGAATTCATCGCACACGGCGGCAAAACTTATTGGTGCCCGAAAATATACGGGTGTCCAAATAAATTTCACCGATTAAAATTTATCGCTCACTTAGTATATAATTTAATATCACGAATTTTAATCAAGAATTTCCCGCAGAAAAAAGGAATTTAAAATTAAATATTATAACAGTCCAAACCAACTGCACACACGGGCCCAACAAAAGCCCAACACAAAAATCCAACAGCCAGGCCCAAATTACAGGCCCAACTGTAAACAGAACCAGCCCAAACCAACAACCGGAGAAAACATGAGCAAAAACACGGCGCCACACGGCCACACACGGCCGTCGCCGCAGCACACACACACACATCACAACTCAGACACACACACACACTACCACACATGCACACACATATACACATATATACATATACATATATATATATACCGAACACAACCACACCACAGCCACCACGCCGGAAACCGGCGGCGAAACAAGAAAGGAAAATGGCAGCCAGAATAGGGAAACAAGCAAAAGCAATTACCAGGGACAGGAGGCGATAGGGCGAGAAGAAAATCAAGAGAAAGAAGAAAAATTGAGAGACTCGATTTAGAGGAAGAGAGAGCAAGAGAGAACCGAGAGAGAGAAAAGGCACAGGGGAAATAACAGAGAGAAAGGAAAAGAAACAAGGCACAAATACGTATCACAGTGAAAACAAGAGTTTAACACGTGTCCTTGGTCTAAGTTTTACAAACATTTGGTTCTTCCCTGCTTACAATAACGTACCAACTACGCTCTTAAACGTATCGAAAAAATTTACAACTTTATACCAAAATTCTTGAAATATTCGGAATAAATAAAAAATAAAATTTTCGAGATTTTTAAACTATTTTTAAAATGCAACTAATATCCGTTTTTCACGTTTAAGCGAAACTAGGCGGAGGTAGAATTAATCCCGAAAATAACCAAAATAATTTTAAAATTCTCAGAATATTATGAACTTAATAAATTATGAGTTTCATGATTTTTGAAGATTCCTGGAATTAAATATGGATTTTACAATTAAACTAAATTAGAAAATTATTCAAGAATAAATAATTAACATAATTTTGATTTGTAAATTTTATAAAATCCCAAAAATAATCATTGAAATTATAAAATCATAAAAACAATTTTAGAGACAACCCAAATAATTTTTGAAAATAAGATTCTCATAAAATAATTTTTTAAAAGTGAAATAAAATAAAATAAAATGGTGCAACAGTTAATCATAAAAACACACCACGCAATCCAACAATCATATGTAAACAATAATAAGTTAGACACATGGACCATAATTAATACAAAATTATTTGTTTAATTATTTACTCAATAATTACATATTTAAATATTACAAAAATGTACAAGTGGTTATATCCTTCCCCCTTAAAAAGATTCTGTCCCCAGAATCTTAACTAGTTAAACAAGTGAGGATATTTGTCAAGCATATCAGATTCTAACTCCCAGGTAGACTCTTCTACCCTAGGGTTTCTCCAAAGTAATTTAACTATAGGGATAGATTTATTTTTAAGTACACGCTCCTTATGATCTAATGTCAGGATTGGTTGCTCCACATAGGACAAATCTGATTGAAGCACGAATGGTTCACATTCGATTACTTGATTTGAATCAGGGATATATGGCTTCAACATGGATACATGAAATACATTATGAATGGTTAGGTCACACACACTGTAGAGGGGGTGAATACAGTGTATAATACAATCAAATCGAACTTTAATATCTTAAGTAACAGAAAACAAACTTTATTGAAACAATAAACTCTGTTACAGTATGGAACTGTTACCTCTCAGTGATGAACAAATATCACGAGAGCTGCTAGGGTTACAATGAATAATCTTCTCGAATATGATAACACTTATAGTGTAAACCCTATGTCTGTGTTTAAATACTACACAGTTACAAGATAATCGCTAATTGATATGGAATATAATTCTGCTTCCTAAAATATATCAATCAGATATCTTTTCTTCCAAGTATTCCATTCTTCACAGAACTCCTTCTTCATGCATATCTCTTCTTATGTTTATCTCGATCTTCTTTCCTTTAATCAGCTACTTTCCTTATCTAATCGTCCTTCAGCACTTAAGTTCTGATATCCAACTTCTGATGATTATCTCCTGATAATATAAGTACTGATATCCTTAAGTCCTGACTTCTAGTATAAGTACTGATTCCCAGTTAAGTACTGATTTGTCCTGTTAAGTAAGATCTGAAAACTAAACATAAATCATATTAGCCATGACATTATCAAATATATCTAACAATCTCCCCCAACTTGTAAATTAGCATAATATACAAGTTTAACAGATATTTGATGATGTCAAAAACATTAAGTACAAATGCATGAGAATTAGACTAGATAACCACAACTTACAGTCCTTAAAGCTTTACCAATATTTAACTTCTGATAACAACTTCAGTCTGTACAAATATCAAAATTTAAGCAGTTGTAGATCTTTGACTTGGCTTCATCTTCTGATCTCTCTGATGTTAGGAGTTGTTCTGAGATAGTTCTTCAACAAACATCTCTCAGCATATCTAAGTTCATCAATTATTCTCCTTTTGGCATCTTTAAGCTCTGCAGTATCTTCACCAATTTGAAAGATTGCAGCGCCGAGATCATTAATCTTTGCTTTTCTTATATCCTGATCCAGTCTGATCAAATAAGCTTTATCAGACTCAAGATTGAATTCCACAGCCCTGTACCCTAGAAAGGTAGTTATAATTTGAGCAGAATTGGGCTTCATTTCAACTATATCACCCTTGTGATCTCTGTACTTTGGAACATATGTGCTGTCAGACTTAACAGAATAAAGTCTTTTCTGTCTCTGAATCTGATCCTTCAAATAGTTTGCAGCAGTTCCTGTCAATCTGTCATCCACTTGAAGTAAGAATAGTACATGCTCCAATTCTTCAAAATACTTCAATGGAATGGCATTTTGCCTTATATGATAAACCCTACCATCTATCATGAAATACAACAAGATGTATTCTTTCAAGTAGGTATGATAAACCATTTGTACAGATTCCAGTTGATTCAATCTCTCAGGAGTTGCTCCAATACCTGGTTCACTCAAGGAAGTTGGATCATTGGTAGTGTACTGTATTCTCCTTTCATCAGCACTTCCCAATCCAGTTTTATCTCTTGCTTCCTTTCCAGTAACTACTCTAGCTTCAAAACCACTTGCAGTAGTCTTCAAAGGTTGAGTCTGTTTTGCTTTAGTGAATCCTGGTAGGAGTGTTCTTGGTCTATCTTCTGATATCAAGTTAACTTGAGCTATGTCAGAGGTTACTTGCTTCTTCTGAATATCAGAACTTATAGTTTCTTGACTCTGAACAACTTGAGCCATGTCAGAGGTTGTTTTAAGAACTTTTCTTGAAGTCAGAGCAAGATCATCCTTTTCATCAGTAATTTCTTCATCCTCAGGAGGCACATAAACCTTGATAGGTTCACCAACCTTTTCTTTACCCTTGGATCTTGGATCTATCTGCGGTTGTGATTTAGCCAATGTTGCTTCAGTATGTGTCCTTTCTTTGATCACAATGCCTTTGAGTTTTGGAAGTGGCTTTTTACCAGAAGCTTCAGATTTAGATGTGACTTTCTCTGATTTAAGTCTGGCTTCTTCTTCCATTAAACTCTCCAAGTCCATTCCTGTATTTTCCTGAAGAAATAACTGTCTTGACATTTCCTCATCAAGATCTAAAAGTTCATCAGAACTTATCCTTTTACCAGTAGCAGAACTTATTCTTTTCCCAGTATCAGAACTTGTCCCGTGACTTGTGATTTCAGCTTTTCTTGATGTGAAACCTCTACCTTGACTATGACCTCTACCCATTCCAGAGTTTCCTTGATCATCCTTGTCATCATCCTTCCCTTTCAGTGTCTTGTCAGTCTTGCATTTGGATTTAATTACTTTCTCCCCCTTTTTGGCATCAGCAGGTAGTAGAAGAGAGACAAGCAATTCCACTGAGGCTTGGATTTCAGTAAGTTGAGATTGCTGAGAAGCTTGATTTTTCAGAATATCATCAATCTGATCTTGTTGTTTCTCTCGAGTCTTCTCAATAAAAGCAATCCTGTCAAAGGTAGGCTTGAAGAATTGTTTCTTATCAATCTTGTGAACTTGATCTTGTTTGATAAATTCTTCCCGAATCTTGTGTAGCTCTGCGTGAGTAGTTGAATGAAGACCTTGTAGATGTTTAGTACTCAATGCAGTGACTCTAAGCTGGGTTTTGAAATCATCAGAATTTAACATTTCATCAGCTTTAGTCAAGTGCTCAGCAAGATGCTTTTCAGTTGGAACACAGGAAACTGAATTCCATTCCTTAGTCCACTCTTGTCCTGCAGGAGTTTCACTCCAAGGCACTGGTGCTTCTCCGGTAACAAACTTCTTAACAAGTTCAGACTTAAGAATAGTTTGTCGAGGAGCATATCCTGAAGGACCTGCTTCATAATCATCTGCAGTTGGAGCAGCATCACCAGTATCTCCAGCATTTGCAGCATCAGAACTTACAGAATCAGTATCCTCTGATAAAACAACAGTGTGAGTAGCAATGGAGGCTTCAGCATCCTCTAATTGCTGATCTGGTTCTAAGTTCTGATCAACAGCCATATCCTGATGCTCACCTAAAGTCCGATCATCAGCATCTAGATGCAGAGAAGGTGTTGTAGAGAACTCTGGAGTTTGAACAGCATCAGTAACAGGTGTTGTTGAAGGATTAGTTGCTGTTGGAGCTTCTAAGAGAATTACTTCAGGCACAACCAAGTTTTGAACATCAATATCAGCACTTGTGCCTGGATCAACAGGAGATACAGATGGTGTGTTGACCTTTTCAGAACCAGCTTCCTTAGACGGAGTTGATGGAGAAGAAGTAACTTTAGCAAATTCCTTTTCTTGTGAGATCAGAGATTCCTGATCCCCTTCCTTAGCTGCTTCCTCTTCATTATCTGAAACTGGCCTATTTGCCCTCTGTTTCTTGTATCTCTTTTTAGATTTGGATTCCTTGGGAGTTTCAGAAACTGTCATTCTTCTAAGCCTCTTGAGAAGCCTAGATCCCCCAATCCCAGAATCCTTCTGAGAAGTCTCTTTTTCAGCTGCATAAACAACAGGTTCTGAAGAAGGAACCTGATCCTCAGTATCAGATTCATCTCTCAAAGCAATCCTCCTTCTCTTTTGAGGTGTTTGAGGAACAGTCTTTTCCTCTTAGGTTTGGAAGAGGAAGGCTTCACAGTAGGTGCTGAGGATGAGGGTTGAACAGTCTGTGAAGTTGAGAGATAGGATTTGATATATTGTCTGAGGGTTGGTTGAGTAGAATGAGTGGTAGGTGCTGATAGTTGTTGTGGTGTTTGGGTGTGTGTTGTTGGTTGGACATCAGAATAAACAGATCTATAAGTATCAGGATCAACATTTACTAAGATCTGTTTTACAGACTGAGGAATCTGAAAGGTCTAACCACTGATTTCTTAGTGTCAGCATTTATCAGGTCATTAAAGTAGCGTTTTGCAACCTTAAAAGGTAGAGTTGAGGAACTGACTAATTGAGATTCATTAGTACAAAAAGTATATATAAGTTGACAGAATCTAGCAAAGTAAACAACATTCCTATCCTCTGTCATCCTATCCCCAATAAAACCAATTATAGCAGATGCAAAATCAAAATGAGTTTGGTCTATAACAGCATACCCGATGTGCTGACTCATAATTGGGATAGCATCAAAATTCGAACACTTGTTTCCAAAAGCTTTAGTGATGCAGTCGAAGAAGAAGCTCCATTCTCTTCTGATATGAGCCCGTTTCAACTGCCCAAGTTTTGCCAAACTCTGTTCATACCTCAAAGTGGCCATTAACTCCTGAAGAGCTGATTCCTCTGGAATTGAAAAGGTACATCCTTCTGGGAGATGTAGAGCCCTGCGTATTGTACCAGGAGTAACTGCATATGAAGAATCACCCACTTCGAAAACAATACTAGGAGTGCCATGTGTACCACCATTATCAAATTGCCCAGTCCGCCAAAACGTCAGAACTTGTTGGCTCGAAAAGACTGAAGGCTGGGTCAATGCATACCCAATCTCACTGTGTGCAAGAAGATCTTGCACAAAATGCAATTCAGATGGAGCTTCAGCATGATCAAGAATTGCAGCATAGTTGTTTGGAACAAATTTAGCTCCATCAATGATTAAATCCTTAGGTGCCATGTGAAAAATTTAGATTTAAAAGTGCCTGTTAGGTGTTTGATAAAATGTCTGTATGAAAAACCAACGTTAGAAGAAGAAGGAGAGTAAAAACAAGTAGAGAGAAAAAATATGAAGGGAAATAAAAGATTAAAAAAAATCCTCTCTCTTTCTTACTTATACTCTAAAAAAAATGTTACCGTTGGACACCTGTCAGACATGCAGTAATAACTGATAGTTACTGGGCTCGAGAAAACAGTAATCATTACTTACCCACTTGCCGTTTTTCAAGGAAAAACCGTTCCACTTACCCAGATATTCCATTAATCAAGGTGAAGCAGTTTTAGTTCAAAATTGAAACCGTTCCCACTTATTTAACTATTTTTCACTGCAACATTAATATTCTGAAAATAAATCAAGGTAAAATGACCAAGATAAATCAGATGAGTAAGTACTGATAAAGTAAAATCAGAACTTAAATTAAAACAGAATTTATATGGTCATCAGAATATGAAAATTTATCAGGATTTATCAATGCATTACAAAATAACTTAGAGACAAAATTTTGAAACAAAAACAAATTTCATTAATATATCAAGTGAATACATTCATGAAATTGAAATTACATCAGTACTAGTACAAGATTTCCCTAAGCTGCTAAACCTAACGTCAACAGCCTTAGTCCTAGCTCAAGAAGCAGGGCAAGGCTAATGATGAAGAAAAACAGGAAGAAGAAAATAAATCATTTCTTCTTCCTACTCTCGACAAACAGAACGACGAGTCGAATGATTCGCTCTTGCTGGCGGAGAGCTTCCAGCCTTTCCTCCTTTAATCGCTCCAGATGGCGATGGTAATCCATATAGAAGAATAGGAGGTGGGTGAGTACCTCCTATGGGACAGAGTCCCATATCTCATCAGGAATGGCAGTGACGTGCCATTCCTGCTGCCAATCGGCACAGCTTAGCTCCATATTGAAGGTTTCGTAGTTCAAAAACATGTTGTATCTGACCATGGTGTTTTTGAAAGAAAAAGTATGAAGGTAAGGTGAGGTTGGGAGAAAATATTTGATGGGAAGGCTGATGTGAAGTGGTTGCTTATATAGGCAAGAGAATGCCAGGAGACGCAAAGGAATTTAATGCTGACAGGTAGAATTAATTCTACCTCGTCTCCCCAGACTTGGAAAAAGAAACACATTCATTGGAAAGAGAAAACATGGTTTAATGCGCACAAGAAGCAAGTAAAAGTTGACTGTTCAAGTATGAATACCATTAACCCTATCCATAGTGACTATTAATCTTCCACTTCAACATATTCTAGTTTGAACCGAGACTGTTATGAAATTTTATCCACAGATAAGTCAAGTAAAGAATTAGATTGTAATATCAGAACTTAGACTTATATCAGAACTTAACAATCATCAGAACATAATTTCTTAACTCGAAAAAGGAATGCCTATCTTAGTAAGTCCTTATACAAGTTCTGAGTTATATTCTTCAGGACTTAATCATCAGAACATGCAATCAGAACTTGTCCTCAGAATTTGTGCAAAGTGACACAATGACTATTTATCTAAAATAACATAGACCACCACAGTAATTTTCATCATTCATATGGAGTGATTAGTGTGTGCATTAAGCTAAATGTCAGACAAAGAGTAAAGTCGAAGTCACTTCAGTACATCTCAGAAATAAGGCATAACTAAAACTTTGCTAAAGAGCTTTCATTATTCTGAAACCTACTGTTGAATAAGTTCATGCTTGAGTCCACCTCAACTATTTTG
The DNA here is from genome assembly GCF_009905375.1 of Apium graveolens. Lineage (NCBI taxonomy): Eukaryota > Viridiplantae > Streptophyta > Magnoliopsida > Apiales > Apiaceae > Apium > Apium graveolens. Next base: position 142,302,881 of record NC_133655.1, on the reverse strand, counting down.
TGCTAATTTTATGCATCTTTTTAAATTCCATTTCACAGTGGCTTCTCAGTGTAAGTGAGTCACGACTGCTTATCAAAATTTATGCTATCATCAGAGTATTTCTCCAGTAATCATAGAGTGTGAAAAGTCACCAAGAAAATATTTTGCTTTTCTAATGCATATTTACTTAATACCAGCAATGCACTTGGGTCATCCCTTCCATATTTTTACTCTAGATCTCAAAGGAGTACCTGATTTTATTCTTTGATCCTTTTCCTTTTTCTATTGATAAGTGAGGTTTATCAGCACTTAGTGCATTCAGCAGATTTACTAGTATCAGAACTTAACAGATGAGTAGCATTATTCTAATTTGTGACTTAGTAATAAGATAAACAAAGTAAACTCAACTAAGCTCAATTATCAGAATTTGCTTGTGTCAATAGATTTCCATAGAAATAATTACTTCTTACATGGGATCATTTGTTTATTGAAGACTACTAGGTCAGCATCTAGCACAGTTATCCTCATAGGATTGAATAGTTACTTAAACAGACATATCACTTATCGGAGTTTAGAAACATATATCAGACAACAGTCAGTACTTAAACACATTTGTCAATTAAGCACAGAATACACAAAGACATTAAATTCTGTAAATACTGATCATAAAGTCTGATATAACAGAACAAGACTAAGCAGATTTAGAGAAAGAACCTGAAACCATTCCAAGTTCATTTACCAATCTTGTAAAAGTGGCTTCACACAATGGTTTTGTGAAGATATCTGCTAGTTGTTGATCTGTTGGAACAAAGTGCAATTCCACTGTACCTTCATCCACATGTTCCCTTATCAAGTGGTACCTGATGCTGATGTGCTTTGTCATAGAGTGTTGAACTGGATTACCTGTCATAGCAATAACACTTTGATTATCACAGTAAATAGGGATTTTGAAATATGTTAACCCATAATCCAGTAACTGATTCTTCATCCAAAGAATCTGTGCACAACAGCTTCCTGCAGCAATATACTCTGCTTCTGCAGTTGATGTGGAAATTGACTTTTGTTTCTTGCTGAACCAAGAAACCAATCTGCCTCCAAGAAATTGGCAGCTTCCACTTGTGCTTTTCCTGTCAATTTTGCAACCTGCAAAATCTGCATCTGAGTAACCTATTAGTTTAAAATCTGATTCTCTAGGATACCATAATCCCAGATCAGCTGTTCCTTTAAGATACTTAAAAATTCTTTTCACAGCTGTTAAGTGAGGTTCTCTTGGATCTGCTTGAAATCTTGTACAGAGACAGGTAGCATACATGATATCAGGTCTACTAGCAGTTAGATAGAGTAGAGAGCCAATCATACCTCTGTAATCAGTAATATCTACTGATTTACCAGTATCCTTATCCAGTTTTGTTGCAGTGGCCATGAGAGTGGATGCACTTGAACAATCTTGCATTCCAAATTTCTTCAGCAAGTTTCTGGTGTACTTAGTTTGACAAATAAAAGTGCCTTCTTCATTCTGCTTGACTTGAAGGCCCAGAAAATAGCTAAGTTCCCCCATCATACTCATCTGATACCTTGACTGCATCAGTTTGGCAAACTTCTTGCAAAGTCTGTCATTTGTAGACCCAAAAATGATATCATCAACATAAATCTGGACCAGAAGTAAGTCCTTTCCATGGTTGAGGTAAAACATTGTTTTGTCTATTGTTCCTCTGTTGAATCCACTTTCCAGAAGAAACTGAGCTAAAGTCTCATACCATGCTCTAGGAGTTTGCTTAAGTCCATAAAGTGCTTTATCAAGCCTATAGACATAATCTGGATGTTTGGAGTCTACAAAGCCCGGAGGTTGTTCAACATATACTTCCTCCTCCAATTCTCCATTGAGAAAAGCACTTTTCACATCCATTTGAAAGACAATAAACTTTTTGTGAGCAGTATAAGCCAAAAATATCCTTATGACTTCTAACCTAGCAACTGGTGTAAATGTTTCATCATAATCAATTCCCTCCTGTTGAGAATATCCTTTTGTAACCAGCCATGCCTTATTCCTTGTAATTATGCCATTACTGTCAGTTTTGTTTCTGAATACCCACTTTGTACCAACAACAAATCTATTCTTTGGTCTTGGCACTAGGGTCCAGACTTTGTTTCTTTCAAATTCATGTAACTCTTCCTGCATTGTTTGCACCCAATCAGCATCTTGAAGAGCTTCTTCCACTTTCTTTGGCTCGGTCTGAGAGGGAAAAGAATTGTAAAGACATTCGTTTGAAGTACCTGTTCTAGTTCTGACACCTGCATCAGGATTTCCAATTATCAAATCAGGTGTATGTGATTTTGTCCACTTCCTTGCATATGGAAGGTTTTCTCTAGAACTGGATGCTCCTCCATGATCCATGCTGTCTTCATTTTCATTTTCTGATGCTCCCCCTGAAACTATGCTCTCTGAGTTGGATTCTTCAGAATTTAGATTTTCAGCACTATCAGAACTTGGCTTATCAGAACTTGACGAATCAGAACTTGAAGATCCAGACATATGTTCTGATGTTTCTTGAGATGTGGTAAGATCTTGAGTATGCTCCCCCTGCACAGGTGCATCTTCCTTTGGCGTAGTCACCACAGTTTCAATAACATCAGAGTTTAATCCATCAGAATTTACAGTATCAGGACTTAGACTGTCAGGATTTTCAGCATCAGAATTTGAGTCTTCATTTTCAAATCTCAGCTGATCATGGTCAATAAAATCTTCAAGACCAGTAATCTTCTTGTCATCAAAGGAGACATTGATAGATTCCATGACCACTTTTGTTCTCAAATTATAGACTCTGAAGGCTTTTGTGGAAAGTGGATATCCAACAAAGATTCCTTCATCAGCTTTTAGATCAAACTTGGATAGCTGTTCAGGATGAGTCTTGAGAACAAAACACTTGCATCCAAATACATGAAAGTACTTTAGATTTGGCTTCTTTTTCTTCACCATCTTATATGGTGTTTTTCCTTGCTTGTTAATGAGTGTTGCATTTTGAGTAAAATAAGCAGTCTGCACAGCTTCAGCCCAAAAATAGGTTGGAAGCTTTGCATCTTCAAGCATTGTACGTGCAGCTTCAGTGAGAGTTCTATTCTTCCTTTCAACAACTCCATTTTGCTGTGGAGTTCCAGGAGCAGAAAATTCCTGCTTTATTCCATGGTTTTTGCAGAACTCTTCCATTATCAAATTCTTGAACTCAGTGCCATTATCACTCCTTAAGGTTTTCACAGAATCTTTAACCAATTTATCCAGATGTTTGACATGATCAATCAAGATAGATGCAGTTTCACTTTTTGTGTGCAAGAAATACACCCATGTGTATCTAGTGAACTCATCCACTATGACCAATGCATATTTCTTCTTTGCAATAGACATGACATTTACTGGACCAAATAGATCAACATGTAGTAGATGATAAGGCTCAAGAATTGATGATTCAGTCTTGCTCTTGAATGAAGATTTTCTTTGTTTGGCCTTCTGACAAGAATCACAAAGGCCATCAGGAGCAAATACTGACTTTGGCAGTCCTCTCACAAGATCTTTCTTGACCAGTTCATTTATATTGTTGAAATTTAAATGAGGGAGTTTCTTGTGCCAATTCCAGCTTTCTTCAATTGATGCTCTACTCATCAGACAGATTGCAGAACCATCAGTACTTGTTGAAAGCTTAGCTTCATAAATGTTACCACGCCTGTATCCTTTCAGAACAACTTTGCCTTTAGATTTACTCAAAACTTCACAGTGTTCTTCAAAGAAATCAACATGATAACCTCTGTCACAGATTTGACTTATACTCAGCATATTGTGTTTAAGTCCTGAGACCAGAGCTACTTCTTTAATGATGACATTCCCAAGATTGATATTGCCATATCCCAATATTTTTCCAATGTTGCCATCTCCATAAGAAACACTTGGGCCAGCTTTCTCCACAAAGTCTGATAGCAGGGCCTTATTTCCAGTCATATATCCTGAACATCCACTGTCCAGAACTAGAATATTTTTCCTGTTGCCCTGCAATCACAAAGACCACTAATGATTAGTTTTAAGGACCCAGACTTGCTTGGATCCTTTGGCCTTATCAAGTTTGTTAACATTTGCAGCGGATTTAGCATCAGAGTTTATGTTAACATTTTTCTTATCAGAATTTACACTATCAGACTTTGTATCAGAATTTACACTAGAAGGAACAATGGAAACTTTCTTTAAAGAAGGTTTTATTTGATAATAATCATATTACAAACTATGATATTCCTTACAAGTATAAATAGAATGCCATAAAATACCACAATGAAAACAAGGATTTTGTGGTTTATATCTAACAGACTGACTCTTAACTCCTAATTTTGAAGGTAAGGAGTTAATGTTCTTATTCTTCCTGCAAAAAGAAGCCAGATGGTTAGAACTTCCACAGTTATGACATGTTTTCCTAGGAGCATCAGGAACAGGTTTATAATCATTGCTTTTATTGACACCTTCCTTTCTATTCCTATTTTTCCTAGGTGATTTTACCTTGTTTGCATTCTTAACATCTTTCAGCTTATGCTTAAGCTGCTTCTTAGTCATTAAGACTATGTTTACTTTAGCTGTCTTTTCCTGTTTTAGTTTGTCAGAAGTTAATCCCTCTCTAACTTCTGATTTATCATTATCATACTTTTCAGTTACAAACTTAACAGGTTTTAACTTTGGCTTTTGCTTAACAACAGGCTTAATTTCTACAGTTCCTTTATCATTCTTATCCTCTCCATAACCTAAGCCCTCTTTCCAATTTTCACTACTTAGCAAATTTTGAGTTGTTCTTCCTGAGTTAGTCCAAGTCCTGATTATCTCTCTTTCCTTTTCTAACTCAGTTTTTAGAGATTCATTCATTTTTAGCACTTCATCCCTAACATAAAGAGCATCATCTCTATCCTTCTGAGTTTGATGGAACACAACTAACTCTTTTTCTAAGAAATCATTTCTTTTCTTAAAAGCAAGATTTTCAGAAGTTAATCTTTCACATGTTAAAGTTTGATCTCTATAACTAACAAATATGGTTTTAAGATATCTTCTCAACTCATTAATATCATCAGTATGAAAAGCATAAGTAGTTTGAGGTACCTTTGTTTCAGCAGCTTCAGAACTGCTCTCAGCACTTTCTTTATCAGCATTTGCCATCAATGCATAGTTCTCCTCACTTTCAGAGTCTGATATGTCTGTCCAGCTTTTCTGCTTTGTGACAAGAGCCTTGCCTTTGTCACCCTTTACCTTCTTGCAATCAGGAGATATGTGGCCTTTCTTACCACAGTTATAGCATTTGACATTGGTATAATCTCCTCTATCAGACTTTCCTCCTCCGCCTTCAGATCTTCTGAAATTCTTCTTATCAGAACTTATGCCTTTCCTGGAAAACTTCTTTCCCTCCCTGAACTTCCTGTATGCAATCTTTGTTATCCCTTTCACCATAAGAGCACACAGCTTCATCATCTCCTCATCAACATCAGTCTCAGGCAGGCTTTCAGAATCTGAGTCATCATCACTTTCAGAACTTGATGACTCAGTATCAGACTTTGTGAAAAGAGCTTTACCCTTGTCTTTCCTTGAGGTAGCTGCCTTGGGGGATTCTTCTTCAGCCTTAAGAGCAACTATTCTTGACTTTCCTCCTTTTCTCTTGCTTCTTTGTTCCATCTCAAGTTCATGAGTCTTGAGCATTCCATAAATTTCATCAAGAGTTATTTCATTAAGATTGTAATTGTTTCTTATTGTTGTTGCCTTCAAATCCCAACATTCAGGAAGAGCTAACAGGAATTTAAGGTTTGAATCTTCAAGATCATACTCCTTATTAACCAGTGACAGATCATTCAAGAGTTTGACAAATCTATCATATAAATCAGTCAATGATTCATTAGCCTTTGAATCAAACTGTTCATACTCTTGAGTGAGTATTGTCTTCCTGTTCTTTTTAATCGTATTAGTTCCCTGACACCTTGTTTCCAGAGTATTCCATATCTCTTTAGCAGTCTTGCAGTTAATTACCCTGTTTGACATTACATTATCAATGGCACTATGCAGTAAGTGTCGTACCTTAGCATCCTTAGCAATTGATGCAATATCTTCAGCAGTATAATCACTCTTTTCCTTTGGTACGGTTTTTGCTGCTTCACCTGCAACTGCAACAGCGAGCTTGGTTGGTTTGTGAGGCCCTTCCTTGATTCTATCAAGATATTCTGGATCTGTAGCTTCCATAAACATGGTCATCCTCACCTTCCATATGGCATATTTAGATGGTCTCAGTATGGGAACTCTGATGGTTTCATACCGACTTTGAATTTGTGTCTTTGGAGGTTCTTCAGTTTTGGTAGGCTTAGTTGGAGTTTCTGTGTCAGACATGATTGTGTTTGGATCTTTAACTGTATGTGTGTTAACAGATAAGCTCTGATACCATCATGCTCATTTCATATTTACTTTGCATCAATTTGGCAAACGTTTTGCAAAGTTTCTCATCTGTAGAGCCAAATATAATATCATCTATATAAATTTAAACAAGTATACTAGAACCATTAATATTTCTAAAAAATAAAGTTTTATCAACCGTACCTCTTGTGAAATAATTTTCTAAGAGAAACTTTGACAAAGTGTCATACCAAACTCTAGGTGGTTGCTTCAGTCCATAAAGTGCTTTCAAAAGATAGTAGACATATTCTGGAAAGTTGGGGTCTTCAAAACCAGGAGGTTGACTGACATAGACTTCCTCCTCCAAATCTCCATTCATAAATGCACTTTTAACATCCATTTGATAGACCTTGAAATTGGCATGGTTAGCATAGACTAGAAAGATTCTAATGGCTTTAAGTCTTGTAACAGGAGCAAAAATCTCATCAAAATCTATTCATTCTTGTTGACAGTAGCCCTTACCAACCAATCTAGCTTTGTTCGTGACCACTATGCCATTTTCATCCATCTTGTTTCTGAATACCCATTTGGTGTCAATAGGATTCTTTCCTTTAGGCTTGGGTACCAGCTTCCAAACTTTATTTCTCTCAGATTGGTTTAGCTCCTCCTGTATAGCTAAAACCCAATCAGGATCCAACAGAGCTTATTCTACCTTTTTAGGCTCTTCCTGTGATAGGAAGTTACTGTATAGACATTCTTCCTGAGTTGCTTTCCTTGTTTGCACTCTTGAAGTTGCATCACCGATAATTAATTTAAATCAGTGATCTCTAGTCCATTTTCTCTGTTATGGTAAATTAGATCTAGATGAAGAGGTCTCATATTTGTCTTGATGTGTGACTGAGTTTTGATTAGAAGAAACTCCCCCTGAGTTTGTGGATCTTTGAGTTAAAGTTGGGGTTCTTTCTGATTGTGATCTGTATTGGCTTTCAATTCTATTGATGGCTCAATAAATATTGATCTTTGCCTCTCGACGGATGATGCAGATTGTCTCTTAACGGATGATGCAATTGGTCTTTCGATGGATAATGAATTATGTGCTTCATTTGTTGTAGATTTTTCTGCATTATCTTTAGATTTTGTTTCTTGATCACTTTCATCATCACTATCATCACAGATCATCTCAATATTGTCAAATTTGAGGCTTTCATGAAAATCTCCATCTTGCAGTCTTTCAATCTTCTTATCATCAAACACAACATGTACAGATTCTATAACAATGTTGGTTATGAGATTGTAGGCTCTGTATACTTTTCCAACTGTATACCCAACAAAAATGCCTTCTTCTTCTTTGGCATCAAACTTTCCATGCTGCTCAGTTTGATTTCTTAAGATATAGCATTTATAGCCAAAGACATGAAGAAAGTTTAATGTTAGCTTCCTATTCTTGAACAATTGGTAGGGTGTCATGCATTTTGCTTGATTGACCAAAGATATATTCTGAGTGTAGCATGTAGTATTTATAGCTTCTGCCCAAAAGTAGGTTGGTAATTAGATTCTTCTAGCCTAGTTCTTGCAGCTTCAATAAGAGATATGTTCTTCCTTTCCACCACTTCATTTTATTGTGGGGTTCTTGCCGTTGAAAACTCATGCATGATCCCATTTTCTTCACAAAACAATCTCATCACAGAATTCTTGAACTCAGTTCCATTATCACTCCTGATTCTTCTAACTTTGAAATCGTGATGATTGTTGACTTGCCTTATGTTATTGATGATGATTTCACTAGCTTCATCTTTGGATTTGAGAAAATATGTCCAAGAGAAATTTGAGAAATCATCCATAATTACTAGGCAGTATCTTTTTTTTGAGATGGACAACACATTGACTGATCCAAATAAATCCATGTGCAGTAGTTGTAAAGGTTCTTCAATTGTTGAATCAAGCTTCTTTTTGAATGATGCCTTGTTCTTCTTTCCTTTCTGACAGGCATCACACAATCCATCCTTTGAGACTTCCACTTGAAGAATGCCTCTTACCAAATCTTTCCTGACTAGTTCATTCATAGTCTTGAAGTTAAGATGGGAAAGCTTCTTGGCCATAGCCAACTTTCATCTTGACTTGCCTTGCTAAATAGACAAGTGACAGATTCCGCATTTGATGAGTTGAAGTCAGCTAGATACACATTTCCTTTTCTCACTCCAGTGAGAACCACTTTGTTGTTTTTCTTGTTGGTCACAACACAGGCTTCAGAGTTGAATATTACTGAGTTGCCCTTATCAGAAAGCTGGCTGATACTCAACAAATTATGCTTGAGTCCATCCACTAGGGCAACTTCCTCAATGATGACATTGTCCTTTGAAATCAAGTCATATCCCACAGTAGAACCCTTGCTATCATCTCCAAAAGTAATACTTGGGCCAGCTCTCTCCTTTAACTCAGTGAGCATGGTGAAATCACCAGTCATGTGCCTTGAGCACCCACTATCTAGATACCATAGATTCTTTTTGTTTCCCTGCACACATCCAAATCAAATCAAATTAATTTTGGTACCCAAGTTTCCTTGGGTCTCGTCTTGTTAGCCTTTTTCTTAGGTTTCTTAGGCTTGTCCTCATTTGACTTAGGTATCTGTGACTCATCCTTAGTAATTTGAGTAGAGTCTTAAAACCATTCATCATTGCAGTATTATCATGCACAGATTGGTTAACATGATATGGCATACTAGGTGCAAACATGTTATTCCATAATGGCATGCTAAATGGCATTTGTGGCATGGTAAATGCAGCATAATAAGGATTTTGTACAAATGGCATATTAGCAAACTGTGCATTTAAATTATGTGCATGCATAACATTCAAAAAATCCTTATTATGCTGCATTTACTATGCCATAAATATTATGTGTAGGTATAACATTCACAACCATTGTAGGCATACTAGGAAATGAAGGAGGTGCAGACATGGGAGCAGGCATAACAAGTTTCCAATTAACAGACAAATGATTAACACTATCACATTTCACACAGATTTTTCTAGGTGCATATTTGTTAGGTGTGTAGTTGTTATGCTGGTTAATTCCTACTTTATCATTCCTATTATTCTTCCTTTTTGATTCTGTTTTAACCTCCATTTTCTCCAACCTGTCATTCAATTGCTTGGTTGACAGATGTCCTACATTTACTCTTTTGTTTCCCTTAATTTGATAAGTTTCTCCTGTAACAAAGTTCTTAGAAGCTGATCCATATTTCTCATTTAACTTAGCTAGCTTGGCTTTGCTAACTGGTTTCCTATCACTCGACGAATGTGGTTCTTTGTCTTTCAACAGATAGAAATTTTTGTAATTCGACGGATAATCTTCATTATCCGTTGAATCCACATCCGTTGAGAGTCCTTCTACCAAACTGGAATCTAGTTTCTCTTTGCTCTTTTTCCAGGCTTCCTCACAGAAAGACTCCATACCTTGAACTTTGGTAATTTGAGCATGGACACCTCTAAATGATTTTCAATCCTTAATTACCTCATGTTCTCGTTCAAGTTGCTTTCTTAAAATCTCCTCTTTCTTTAAAGATTCAGTCAGTTCTTCCTTGATAATTTTACACTCTAATTTTAGTTTATCAAACTCAATAAATTGAGTTTCTAACACATTATTTCTTTCACTTAAAAACAAATTATTCTCTTTGATCTTAGTGTTTTCTTTAGTGAGAGATTTGAGAGTAACACACAAATGATATAGTTCTGTTGACATGTCATTTATAGCATCATTACACTCATCTTTAGATAAATATGCTAGATTGGTAGTGATTACCTGATTACTTGAAGAACTGACTTCTGCTTCATCTGATTTGGCTATAAGTTCTAGATTGACATAGCTTGTATCCTCATCCTCATCTAATCCATCAGCAACCCGGTCATTTTTGTGATGGCCTCAACCCCGGGGTCAGGGGGATGACGTCAACAAAATATAATAAACTACAATATAACCTACTAAATAAACTTTATTATAACACACGACCCCAAACCAGGAGCCGATGCAGGTTCAAGTATTATTTAGGTTACATAACAACACTAACTTATTCAAGATCCAACATCCTAACTTATTACAACAACTCATCAGACCTCAGAGTCTGATACAAACTACTTCAGAGGAGCCGGGACCAGAGGGGGCTGACACTCTACGCTGACCTGGTCTTCTAGACATCTGCAATAAATAAGTACAAAATAAGCTGCAAGGGTGAGCAATCCATTGCTCAACAGTACCTCTATATGAATAAGCAGTAAAACAGGATATATAAAAACAGTATAGGAACAGATATCAAAACTAGTTTACGTACAACAGGTGAAACAGGTATAAACTGGATATCAAAACTAGCATGCTCTGCAAATAATATCATCTGTAGTGTGCTGTGTCAAAATACCAGAGTCCAATTTTAGCATTTATTTCCTTTCCAAAACCACTGTCCATTCCTGGACCCATAAATCATCTGTCCCGTTACGGGGACCATAAACCATTTGTTCCATTACGGGAACCATTAAACCAAAGTCAGGTATAAAAGTGGATGAATTCTAGGGACAGCTAATCAGTCTATGCCACCACATATTATTCCAGAACTCAGAGACTAGCTAGGTCTCTATTATGCTGGACTAAGCGGCCTACCAGTGCGCGCATCTGACTTAGCCTCTTACGCAACCATGCTGGGCCGTTACCTAATAACGGGCCTCTTACGCCACTAACCATCCAATATCTGATACGTGTTTATCCAGTTTTTAAAATTAATTACATCTATCTCTTTTTAAACGATTACAACACACATTCTAAACATCTTTTTTAATTTTAATCGCAATCTAGAGATAGGCATGTTCAGAAGTTACTCTTTCCCCAAAACATCCGTTAATAAAACATAATTAAAAATGGGGAATACGTAACTTAAAACGCTCTGTTCCAGTAATAATTTAAATCAACACTATTCATATATATTGAACTATAAAAGATTAGTTCAGGGGTACTTGCCTTGCGAAGCTTTGTACTAACACTGGCTTGACTCTACTTGACTTCAACTACGGGGTCCTTCGACTCGAACCTAGGAAATTGAAAAACCTAGGTTAAACGATCGATTATGCTTGACTTTTCCTCACTAAATTAATTACCCAACGATACAATTCCCGATTCGTATGCATTCAAATAATAATAATATACACGCAATAATAGTGCACATAGCAACCAGGGTTTAATTTGTATTAAACGAGATATATACACTCGATTCGTAATTAAAGGTAATTTTTAGAAAAATTTGGACAGCGACTCCTCTGTGTATAGACCCACCCGTCGAAACATCAATCGACGTCAATTCCCAACAAATCAATTCGAACTGCCACATTAATAAATTTATAATCCCGAAAATAATTTATACGAGTTGTTTATTTATTTAAAATATTTAGGACTCAGAACATGGTCATAAAAGAATACTGTGCGCTCGTAAAAGAATTCATCGCACACGGCGGCAAAACTTATTGGTGCCCGAAAATATACGGGTGTCCAAATAAATTTCACCGATTAAAATTTATCGCTCGCTTAATTTATAATTTAATATCACGAATTTTAATCAAGAATTTCCCGCAGAAAAAAGGAATTTAAAATTAAAAATTATAACAGTCCAAACCAACTGTACACACGGGCCCAACAAAAGCCCAACACAAAAATCCAACAGCCAGGCCCAAATTACAGGCCCAACTGTAAACAGAACCAGCCCAAACCAACAACCGGAGAAAACATGAGCAAAAACACGGCGCCACACGGCCACACACAGCCGTCGCCGCAGCACACACACACACATCACAACTCAGACACACACACACTACCACATATTCACACACATATACACATATATACATATACATATATATATACCGAACACAACCACACCACAGCCACCACGCCGGAAACCGGCGGCGAAACAAGAAAGGAAAACGGCAGCCAGAACAGGGAAACAAGCAAAATCAATTACCAGGGACAGGAGGCGATAGGGCGAGAAGAAAATCAAGAGAAAGAAGAAAAATTGAGAGACTCGATTTAGAGGAAGAGAGAGCAGGAGAGAACCGAGAGAGAGAAAAGGCACAGGGGAAATAACAGAGAGAAAAGAAAAGAAACAAGGCACAAATACGTATCACAGTGAAAACAAGAGTTTAACACGTGTCCTTGGTCTAATTTTTACAAACATTTGGTTCTGCCCTGCTTACAATAACGTACCAACTACGCTCTTAAACGTATCGAAAAAATTTACAACTTTATACCAAAATTCTTGAAATATTCGGAATAAATAAAAAATAAAATTTTCGAGATTTTTAAACTATTTTTAAAATGCAACTAATATCCGTTTTTCACGTTTAAGCGAAACTAGGCGCAGGTAGAATTAATCCCGAAAATAACCAAAATAATTTTAAAATTCTCAGAATATTATGAACTTAATAAATTATGAGTTTCATGATTTTTGAAGATTCCTGGAATTAAATATGGATTTTACAATTAAACTAAATTAGAAAATCATTCAAGAATAAATAATTAACATAATTTTGATTTGTAAATTTTATAAAATCCCAAAAATAATCATTGAAATTATAAAATCATAAAAACAATTTTAGAGACAACCCAAATAATTTTTGAAAATAAGATTCTCATAAAATCATTTTTTAAAAGTGAAATAAAATAAAATAAAATGGTGCAACAGTTAATCATAAAAACACACTACGCAATCCAACAATCATATGTAAACAATAATAAGTTAGACACATGGACCATAATTAATACAAAATTATTTGTTTAATTATTTACTCAATAATTACATATTTAAATATTACAAAAATGTACGAGTGGTTATATCCTTCCCCCCTTAAAAAGATTCCGTCCCCAGAATCTTAACTAGTTAAACAAGTGAGGATATTTGTCAAGCATATCAGATTCTAACTCCCAGGTAGACTCTTCTACCCTAGGGTTTCTCCAAAGTAATTTAACTATAGGGATAGATTTATTTTTAAGTACACGCTCCTTATGATCTAATGTCAGGATTGGTTGCTCCACATAGGACAAATATCATGAGAGCTGCTAGGGTTACAATGAATAATCTTCTCGAATATGATAACACTTATAGTGTAAACCCTATGTCTGTGTTTATATACTACACAGTTACAAGATAATCGCTAATTGATATGGAATATAATTCTGCTTCCTAAAATATATCAATCAGATATCTTTTCTTCCAAGTATTCCATTCTTCACAGAACTCCTTCTTCATGCATATCTCTTCTTATGTTTATCTCGATCTTCTTTCCTTTAATCAGCTACTTTCCTTATCTAATCGTCCTTCAGCACTTAAGTTCTGATATCCAACTTCTGATGATTATCTCCTGATAATATAAGTACTGATATCCTTAAGTCCTGACTTCTAGTATAAGTACTGATTCCCAGTTAAGTACTGATTTGTCCTGTTAAGTAAGATCTGAAAACTAAACATAAATCATATTAGCCATGACATTATCAAATATATCTAACAATCTCCCCCAACTTGTAAATTAGCATAATATACAAGTTTAACAGATATTTGATGATGTCAAAAACATTAAGTACAAATGCATGAGAATTAGACTAGATAACCACAACTTACAGTCCTTAAAGCTTTACCAATATTTAACTTCTGATAACAACTTCAGTCTGTACAAATATCAGAATTTAAGCAGTTGTAGATCTTTGACTTGGCTTCATCTTCTGATCTCTCTGATGTCAGGAGTTGTTCTGAGATAGTTCTTCAACAAACATCTCTCAGCATATCTAAGTTCATCAATCATTCTCCTTTTGGCATCATTAAGCTCTGCAGTATCTTCACCAATTTGAAAGATTGCAGCGTTGAGATCATTAATCTTTGCTTTTCTTATATCCTGATCCAGTCTGATCAAATAAGCTTTATCAGACTCAAGATTGAATTCCACAGCCCTGTACCCTAGAAAGGTAGTTATAATTTGAGCAGAATTGGGCTTCATTTCAACTATATCACCCTTGTGATCTCTGTACTTTGGAACATATGTGCTGTCAGACTTAACAGAATAAAGTCTTTTCTGTCTCTGAATCTGATCCTTCAAATAGTTTGCAGCAGTTCCTGTCAATCTGTCATCCACTTGAAGTAAGAATATTACATGCTCCAATTCTTCAAAATACTTCAATGGAATGGCATTTTGCCTTATATGATAAACCCTACCATCTGTCATGAAATACAACAAGATGTATTCTTTCAAGTAGGTATGATAAACCATTTGTACAGATTCCAGTTGATTCAATCTCTCAGGAGTTGCTCCAATACCTGGTTCACTCAAGGAAGTTGGATCATTGGTAGTGTACTGTATTCTCCTTTCATCAGCACTTCCCAATCCAGTTTTATCTCTTGCTTCCTTTCCAGTAACTACTCTAGCTTCAAAACCACTTGCAGTAGTCTTCAAAGGTTGAGTCTGTTTTGCTTTAATGAATCCTGGTAGGAGTGTTCTTGGTCTATCTTCTGATATCAAGTTAACTTGAGCTATGTCAGAGGTTACTTGCTTCTTCTGAATATCAGAACTTATAGTTTCTTGACTCTGAACAACTTGAGCCATGTCAGAGGTTGTTTTAAGAACTTTTCTTGAAGTCAGAGCAAGATCATCCTTTTCATCAGTAATTTCTTCATCCTCAGGAGGCACATAAACCTTGATAGGTTCACCAACCTTTTCTTTACCCTTGGATCTTGGATCTATCTGCGGTTGTGATTTAGCCAATGTTGCTTCAGTATGTGTCCTTTCTTTGATCACAATGCCTTTGAGTTTTGGAAGTGGCTTTTTACCAGAAGCTTCAGATTTAGATGTGACTTTCTCTGATTTAAGTCTGGCTTCTTCTTCCATTAAACTCTCCAAGTCCATTCCTGGATTTTCCTGAAGAAATAACTGTCTTGACATTTCCTCATCAAGATCTAAAAGTTCATCAGAACTTATCCTTTTACCAGTAGCAGAACTTATTCTTTTCCCAGTATCAGAACTTGTCCCGTGACTTGTGATTTCAGCTTTTCTTCATGTGAAACCTCTACCTTGACTATGACCTCTACCCATTCCAGAGTTTCCTTGATCATCCTTGTCATCATCCTTCCCTTTCAGTGTCTTGTCAGTCTTGCATTTGGATTTAATTGCTTTCTCCCCCTTTTTGGCATCAGCAGGTAGTAGAAGAGAGACAAGCAATTCCACTAAGGCTTGGATTTCAGTATGTTGAGATTGCTGAGAAGCTTGATTTTTTCAGAATATCATCAATCTGATCTTGTTGTTTCTCTTGAGTCTTCTCAATAAAAGCAATCCTGTCAAAGGTAGACTTGAAGAATTATTTCTTATCAATCTTGTGAACTTGATCTTGTTTGATAAATTCTTCCCGAATCTTGTGTAGCTCTGCGTGAGTAGTTGAATGAAGACCTTGTAGATGTTTAGTACTCAATGCAGTGACTCTAAGCTGGGTTTTGAAATCATCAGAATTTAACATTTTATCAGCTTTAGTCAAGTGCTCAGCAAGATGCTTTTCAGTTGGAACACAGGAAACTGAATTCCATTCCTTAGTCCACTCCTGTCCTGCAGGAGTTTCACTCCAAGGCACTGGTGCTTCTCCGGTAACAAACTTCTTAACAAGTTCAGACTTAAGAATAGTTTGTTGAGGAGCATGTCCTGAAGGACCTGCTTCATCAGCATCTGCAGTTGGAGCAGCATCACCAGTATCTCCAGCATTTGCAGCATCAGAACTTACAGAATCAGTATCCTCTGATAAAACAACAGTGTGAGTAGCAATGGAGGCTTCAGCATCCTCTAATTGCTGATCTGGTTCTAAGTTCTGATCAACAGCCATATCCTGATGCTCACCTAAAGTCCGATCATCAGCATCTAGATGCAGAGAAGGTGTTGTAGAGAACTTTGGAGTTTGAACAGCATCAATAACAGGTGTTGTTGAAGGATTAGTTGCTGTTGGAGCTTCTAAGAGAATTACTTCAGGCACAACCAAGTTTTGAACATCAATATCAGCACTTGTGCCTGGATCAACAGGAGATACAGATGGTGTGTTGACCTTTTCAGAACCAGCTTCCTTAGACGGAGTTGATGGAGAAGAAGTAACTTTAGCAAATTCCTTTTCTTGTGAGATCAGAGATTCCTGATCCCCTTCCTTAGCTGCTTCCTCTTCATTATCTGAAACTGGCCTATTTGCCCTCTGTTTCTTGTATCTCTTTGTAGATTTGGATTCCTTGGGAGTTTCAGAAACTGTCATTCTTCTAAGCCTCTTGAGAAGCCTAGATCCCCCAATCCCAGAATCCTTCTGAGAAGTCTCTTTCTCAGCTGCATAAACAACAGGTTCTGAAGAAGGAACCTGATCCTCAGTATCAGATTCATCTCTCAAAGCAATCCTCCTTCTCTTTTGAGGTGTTTGAGGAACAGTCTTTGTCCTCTTAGGTTTGGAAGAGGAAGGCTTCACAGTAGGTGCTGAGGATGAGGGTTGAACAGTCTGTGAAGTGGAAAGATAGGATTTGATATATTGTCTGAGGGTTGGTTGAGTAGAATGAGTGGTAGGTGCTGATAGTTGTTGTGGTGTTTGGGTGTGTGTTGTTGGTTGGACATCAGAATAAACAGATCTATAAACAACATTCCTATCCTCTGTCATCCTATCCCCAATAAAACCAATTATAGCAGTTGCAAAATCAAAATGAGTTTGGTTTATAACAGCATACCCGATGTGCTGACTCATAATTGGGATAGCATCAAAATTCGAACACTTGTTTCCAAAAGCTTTAGTGATGCAGTCGAAGAAGAAGCTCCATTCTCTTCTGATATGAGCCCGTTTCAACTGCCCAAGTTTTGCCAAACTCTGTTCATACCCCAAAGTGGCCATTAACTCCTGAAGAGCTGATTCCTCTGGAATTGAAAAGGTACATCCTTCTGGGAGATGTAGAGCCCTGCGTATTGTACCAGGAGTAACTGCATATGAAGAATCACCCACTTCGAAAACAATACTAGGAGTGCCATGTGTACCACCATTATCAAAGTGCCCAGTCAGCCAAAACGTCAGAACTTGTTGGCTCGAAAAGACTGAAGGTTGGTTCAATGCATACCCAATCTCACTGTGTGCAAGAAGATCTTGCACAAAATGCAAATCAGATGGAGCTTCAGCATGATCAAGAATTGCAGCATAGTTGTTTGGAACAAATTTAGCTCCATCAATGATTAAATCCTTAGGTGCCATGTGAAAAATTTAGATTTAAAAGTGCCTGTTAGGTGTTTGATAAAATTCTGTATGAAAAACCAACGTTAGAAGAAGAAGGAGAGTAAAAACAAGTAGAGAGAAAAAATATGAAGGGAAATAAAAGATTAAAAAAAATCCTCTCTCTTTCTTACTTATACTCTAAAAAAAATGTTACCGTTGGACACCTGTCAGACATGTAGTAATAACTGATAGTTACTGGGCTCGAGAAAACAGTAATCATTACTTACCCACTTGCCGTTTTTCAAGGAAAAACCGTTCCACTTACCCAGATATTCCATTAATCAAGGTGAAGCAGTTTTAATTCAAAATTGAAACCGTTCCCACTTATTTAACTATTTTTCACTGCAACATTAATATTATGAAAATAAATCAAGGTAAAATGACCAAGATAAATCAGATGAGTAAGTACTGATAAAGTAAAATCAGAACTTAACTTAAAACAGAATTTATATGGTCATCAGAATATGAATATTTATCAGGATTTATCAATGCATTACAAAATAACTTAGAGACAAAATCTTGAAACAAAAACAAATTTCATTAATATATCAAGTGAATACATTCATGAAATTGAAATTACATCAGTACTAGTACAAGATTTCCCTAAGCTGCTAAACCTACCGTCAACAGCCTTAGTCCTAGCTCAAGAAGCAGGGCAAGGCTGATGATGAAGAAAAACAGGAAGAAGAAAATAAATCATTTCTTCTTCCTACTCTCGACAAACAGAACAGCGAGTCGAATGATTCGCTCTTGCTGGCGGAGAGCTTCCAGCCTTTCCTCCTTTAATCGCTCCAGATGGCGATGGTAATCCATATAGAAGAACAGGAGGTGGGTGAGTACCTCCTGTGGGACAGAGTCCCATATCTCATTAGGAATGGTAGTGACGTGCCATTCCTGCTGCCAATCGGCACAGCTTAGCTCCATATTGAAGGTTTCGTAGTTCAAAAACATGTTGTATCTGACCATGGTGTTTTTGAAAGAAAAAGTATGAAGGTAAGGTGAGGTTGGGAGGAAATATTTGATGGGAAGGCTGATGTGAAGTGGTTGCTTATATAGGCAAGAGAATGTCAGGAGACGCAAAGGAATTTAATGCTGACATGTAGAATTAATTCTACCTCATCTCCCCAGACTTGGAAAAAGAAACACATTCATTGGAAAGAGAAAACATGGTTTAATGCGCACAAGAAGCAAGTAAAAGTTGACTATTCAAGTATGAATACCATTAACCCTATCCATAGTGACTATTAATCTTCCACTTCAACATATTCTAGTTTGAACCGAGACTGTTATCAAATTTTATCCACAGATAAGTCAAGTAAAGAATTAGATTGTAATATCAGAACTTAGACTTATATCAGAACTTAACAGTCATCAGAACATAATTTCTTAACTCAAAAAAGGAATGCCTATCTTAGTAAGTCCTCATACAAGTTCTGAGTTATATTCTTCAGAACTTAATCATCAGAACATGCAATCAGAACTTGTCCTCAGAATTTGTGCAAAGTGACACAATGACTGTTTATCTAAAACAACATAGACCACCACAGTAATTTTCATCATTCATATGGAGTGATTAGTGTGTGCATTAAGCTAAATGTCAGACAAAGAGTAAAGTCGAAGTCACTTCAGTACATCTAAGAAATAAGGCATAACTAAAACTTTGCTAAAGAGCTTTCATTATTCTGAAACCTACTGTTGAATAAGTTCATGCTTGAGTCCACCTCAACTATTTTATGCTAATTTTATGCATCTTTTTAAATTCCATTTCACAGTGGCTTCTCAGTGTAAGTGAGTCACGACTGCTTATCAAAATTTATGCTATCATCAGAGTATTTCTCCAGTAATCATAGAGTGTGAAAAGTCACCAAGAAAATATTTTGCTTTTCTAATGCATATTTACTTAATACTAGCAATGCACTTGGGTCGTCCCTTCCATATTTTTACTCTAGATCTCAAAGGAGTACCTGATTTTATTCTTTGATCCTTTTCCTTTTTCTTTTGATAAGTGAGGTTTATCAGCACTTAGTGCATTCAGCAGATTTACTAGTATCAGAACTTAACAGATGAGTAGCATTATTCTAATTTATGACTTAGTAATAAGATAAACAAAGTAAACTCAACTAAGCTCCATTATCAGAATTTGCTTGTGTCAATAGATTTCCACAGAAATAATTACTTCTTACATGGGATCATTTGTTTATTGAAGACTACTAGGTCAGCATCTAGCACAGTTATCCTCATAGGATTGAATAGTTACTTAAACAGACATATCACTTATCAGAGTTTAGAAACATATATCAGACAACAGTCAGTACTTAAACACATTTGTCAATTAAGCACAGAATACACAAAGAGATTAAATTCTGTAAATACTGATCATAAAGTCTGGTATAACAGAACAAGACTAAGCAGATTTAGAGAAAGAACCTGAAACCATTCCAAGTTCATTTACCAATCTTGTAAAAGTGGCTTCACACAATGGTTTTGTGAAGATATCTGCTAGTTGTTGATCTATTGGAACAAAGTGCAATTCCACTGTACCTTCATCCACATGTTCCCTTATCAAGTGGTACCTGATGCTGATGTGCTTTGTCATAGAGTGTTGAACTGGATTACCTGTCATAGCAATAGCACTTTGATTATCACAGTAAATAGGGATTTTGAAATATGTTAACCCATAATCCAGTAACTGATTCTTCATCCAAAGAATCTGTGCACAACAGCTTCCTGCAGCAATATACTCTGCTTCTGCAGTTGATGTGGAAATTGACTTTTGTTTCTTGCTGAACCAAGAAACCAATCTGCCTCCAAGAAATTGGCAGCTTCCACTTGTGCTTTTCCTGTCAATTTTGCAACCTGCAAAATCTGCATCTGAGTAACCTATTAGTTTAAAATCTGATTCTCTAGGATACCACAATCCCAGATCAGCTGTTCCTTGAAGATACTTAAAAATTCTTTTCACAGCTGTTAAGTGAGGTTCTCTTGGATCTGCTTGAAATCTTGTACAGAGACAGGTAGCATACATGATATCAGGTCTACTAGCAGTTAGATAGAGTAGAGAGCCAATCATACCTCTGTAATCAGTAATATCTACTGATTTACCAGTATCCTTATCCAGTTTTGTTGCAGTGGCCATGAGAGTGGATGCACTTGAACAATCTTGCATTCCAAATTTCTTCAGCAAGTTTCTGGTGTACTTAGTTTGACAAATAATAGTGCCTTCTTCATTCTGCTTGACTTGAAGGCCCAGAAAATAGCTAAGTTCCCCCATCATACTCATCTGATACCTTGACTGCATCAGTTTGGCAAACTTCTTGCAAAGTCTGTCATTTGTAGACCCAAAAATGATATCATCAACATAAATCTGGACCAGAAGAAAGTCCTTTCCATGGTTGAGGTAAAACAGTGTTTTGTCTATTGTTCCTCTGTTGAATCCACTTTCCAGAAGAAACTGAGCTAAAGTCTCATACCATGCTCTAGGAGTTTGCTTAAGTCCATAAAGTGCTTTATCAAGCCTGTAGACATAATCTGGATGTTTGGAGTCTACAAAGCCTGGAGGTTGTTCAACATATACTCCTCCTCCAATTCTCCATTGAGAAAAGCACTTTTCACATCCATTTGAAAGACAGTAAACTTTTTGTGAGCAGCATAAGCCAAAAATATCCTTATGGCTTCTAACCTAGCAACTGGTGCAAATGTTTCATTATAATCAATTCCCTCCTGTTGAGAATATCCTTTTGCAACCAGCCTTGCCTTATTCCTTGTAATTATGCCATTACTGTCAGTTTTGTTTCTGAATACCCACTTTGTACCAACAACAAATCTATTCTTTGGTCTTGGCACTAGGGTCCAGACTTTGTTTCTTTCAAATTCATGTAACTCTTCTTGCATTGTTTGCACCCAATCAGCATCTTGAAGAGCTTCTTCCACTTTCTTCGGCTCGGTCTGAGAGGGAAAAGAATTGTAAAGACATTCGTTTGAAGTACCTGTTCTAGTTCTGACACCTGCATCAGGATTTCTAATTATCAAATCAGTTGTATGTGATTTTGTCCACTTCCTTGCAGATGGAAGGTTTTCTCTAGAACTGGATGCTCCTCCATGATCCATGCTATCTTCATTTTCATTTTCTGATGCTCCCCCTGAAACTATGCTCTCTGAGTTGGATTCTTCAGAATTTAGATTTTCAGCACTATCAGAACTTGGCTTATCAGAACTTGACGAATCAGAACTTGAAGATCCAGACATATGTTCTGATGTTTCTTGAGATGTGGTAAGATCTTGAGTATGCTCCCCCTGCACAGGTGCATCTTCCTTTGGCGTAGTCACCACAGTTTCAATAACATCAGAGTTTAATCCATCAGAATTTACAGTATCAGGACTTAGACTGTCAGGATTTTCAGCATCAGAATTTGAGTCTTCATTTTCAAATCTCAGCTGATCATGGTCAATAAAATCTTCAAGACCAGTAATCTTCTTGTCATCAAAGGAGACATTGATAGATTCCATGACCACTTTTGTTCTCAAATTATAGACTCTAAAGGCTTTTGTGGAAAGTGGATATCCAACAAAGATTCCTTCATCAGCTTTTAGATCAAACTTGGATAGCTGTTCAGGATGAGTCTTGAGAACAAAACACTTGCATCCAAATACATGAAAGTACTTCAGATTTGGCTTCTTTTTCTTCACCATCTTATATGGTGTTTTTCCTTGCTTGTTAATGAGTGTTGCATTTTGAGTAAAATAAGCAGTCTGCACAGCTTCAGCCCAGAAATAGGTTGGAAGCTTTGCTTCTTCAAGCATTGTACGTGCAGCTTCAGTGAGAGTTCTATTCTTCCTTTCAACAACTCCATTTTGCTGTGGAGTTCCAGGAGCAGAAAATTCCTGCTTTATTCCATGGTTTTTGCAGAACTCTTCCATTATCAAATTCTTGAACTCAGTGCCATTATCACTCCTTAAGGTTTTCACAGAATCTTTGACCAATTTATCCAGATGTTTGACATGATCAATCAAGATAGATGTAGTTTCACTTTTTGTGTGCAAGAAATACACCCATGTGTATCTAGTGAACTCATCCACTATGACCAATGCATATTTCTTCTTTACAATAGACATGACATTTACTAGACCAAATAGATCAACATGTAGTAGATAATAAGGCTCAAGAATTGATGATTCAGTCTTGCTTTTGAATGAAGATTTTCTTTGTTTGGCCTTCTGACAAGAATCACAAAGGCCATCAGGAGCAAATACTGACTTTGGCAGTCCTCTCACAAGATCTTTCTTGACCAGTTCATTTATATTGTTGAAATTTAAATGAGGGAGTTTCTTGTGCCAATTCCAGCTTTCTTCAATTGATGCTCTACTCATCAGACAGATTGCAGAACCATCAGTACTTGTTGAAAGCTTAGCTTCATAAATGTTACCACGCCTGTATCCTTTCAGAACAACTTTGCCTTTAGATTTACTCAAAACTTCACAGTGTTCTTCAAAGAAATCAACATGATAACCTCTGTCACAGATTTGACTTATACTCAGCATATTGTGTTTAAGTCCTGAGACCAGAGCTACTTCTTTAATGATGATATTCCCAAGATTGATATTGCCATATCCCAACGTTTTTCCAATGTTGCCATCTCCATAAGAAACACTTGGGCCAGCTTTCTCCACAAAGTCTGATAGCAGGGCTTTATTTCCAGTCATATGTCCTGAACATCCACTGTCCAGAACTAGAATATTTTTCCTGTTGCCCTGCAATCACAAAGACCACTAATGATTAGTTTTAAGGACCCAGACTTGCTTGGATCCTTTGGCCTTATCAAGTTTGTTAACATTTGCAGCGGATTTAGCATCAGAGTTTATGTTAACATTTTTCTTATCAGAATTTACACTATCAGACTTTGTATCAGAATTTACACTAGAAGGAACAATGGAAACTTTCTTCAAAGAAGGTTTTATTTGATAATAATCATAGTACAAACTATAATATTCCTTACAAGTATAAATAGAATGCCATAAAATACCACAATGAAAACAAGGATTTTGTGGTTTATATCTAACAGAATGACTCTTAACTCCTAATTTTCAAGGTAAGGAGTTAATGTTCTTATTCTTCCTGCAAAAAGAAGCCAGATGGTTAGAACTTCCACAGTTATGACATGTTTTCCTAGGTGCATCAGGAACAGGTTTATAATCATTGCTTTTATTCACACCTTCCTTTCTATTCCTATTTTTCCTAGGTGATTTTACCTTGTTTGCATTCTTAACATCTTTCAGCTTATGCTTAAGCTGCTTCTTAGTCATTAAGACTATGTTTACTTCAGCTGTCTTTTCCTGTTTTAGTTTGTCAGAAGTTAATCCCTCTCTAACTTCTGATTTATCATTATCAGACTTTTCAGTTACAAACTTAACAGGTTTTAACTTTGGCTTTTGCTTAACAACAGGCTTAATTTCTACAGTTCCTTTATCATTCTTATCCTCTCCATAACCTAAGCCCTCTTTCCAATTTTCACTACTTAGCAAATTTTGAGTTGTTCTTCCAGAGTTAGTCCAAGTCCTGATTATCTCTCTTTCCTTTTCTAACTCAGTTTTTAGAGATTCATTCATTTTTAGCACTTCATCCCTAACATAAAGAGCATCATCTCTATCCTTCTGAGTTTGATGGAACACAACTAACTCTTTTTCTAAGAAATCATTTCTTTTCTTAAAAGCAAGATTTTCAGAAGTTAATCTTTCACATGTTAAAGTTTGATCTCTATAACTAACAAATATGGTTTTAAGATATCTTCTCAACTCATTAATATCATCAGTATGAAAAGCATAAGTAGTTTGAGGTACCTTTGTTTCAGCAGCTTCAGAACTGCTCTCAGCACTTTCTTTATCAGCATTTGCCATCAATACATAGTTCTCCTCACTTTCAGAGTCTGAGATGTTTGTCCAGCTTTTCTGCTTTCTGAAAAGAGCCTTGCCTTTGTCACCCTTTACCTTCTTGCAATCAGGAGATATGTGGCCTTTCTTACCACAGTTATAGCATTTGACATTGGTATAATCTCCTCTATCAGACTTTCCTCCTCTGCTTTCAGATCTTCTGAAATTCTTCTTATCAGAACTTATGCCTTTCCTGGAAAACTTCTTTCCCTCCCTGAACTTCCTGTATGCAATCTTTGTTATCCCTTTCACCATAAGAGCACACAGCTTCATCATCTCCTCATCAGCATCAGTCTCAGGCAGGCTTTCAGAATCTGAGTCATCATCACTTTCAGAACTTGATGACTCAGTATCAGACTTTGTGAAAAGAGCTTTACCCTTGTCTTTCCTTGAGGTAGCTTCCTTGGGGGATTCTTCTTCAGCCTTAAGAGCAACTATTCTTGACTTTCCTCCTTTTCTCTTGCTTCTTTGTTCCATCTCAAGTTCATGAGTCTTGAGCATTCCATAAATTTCATCAAGAGTTGTTTCATCAAGATTGTAATTGTCTCTTATTGTTGTTGCCTTCAAATCCCAACATTCAGGAAGAGCTAACAGGAATTTAAGGTTTGAATCTTCAAGATCATACTCCTTATTAACCAGTGACAGATCATTCAAGAGTTTGACAAATCTATCATATAAATCAGTCAATGATTCATTATCCTTTGAATCAAAATGTTCATACTCTTGAGTGAGTATTGTCTTCCTGTTCTTTTTAATCGTATCAGTTCCCTGACACCTTGTTTCCAGAGCATTCCATATCTCTTTAGCAGTCTTGCAGTTAATTACCCTGTTTGACATTACATTATCAATGACACTATGCAGTAAGTGTCGTACCTTAGCATCCTTAGCAATTGATGCGATATCTTCACCAGTATAATCACTCTTTTCCTTCGGTACGGTTTTTGCCGCTTCACCTGCAACTGCAACAGCGAGCTTGGTTGGTTTGTGAGGCCCTTCCTTGATTCTATCAAGATATTCTGGATCTGTAGCTTCCATAAACATGGTCATCCTCACCTTCCATATGGCATATTCAGATGGTCTCAGTATGGGAACTCTGATGGTTTCATACCGACTTTGAATTTGTGTCTTTGGAGGTTCTTCAGTTTTGGTAGGCTTAGTTGGAGTTTCTGTGTCAGACATGATTGTGTTTGGATCTTTAACTGTATGTGTGTTAACAGATATGCTCAGATACCACTTGTTAGGTCACACACACACTGTAGAGGGGGTGAATACAGTGTATAATACAATCAAATTGAACTTTAATATCTTAAGTAACAGAAAACAAACTTTATTGAAACAATAAACTCTGTTACAGTATTGAACTGTTACCTCTCAGTGATGAACAAATATCACGAGAGCTGCTAGGGTTACAATGAATAATCTTCTCGAATATGATAACACTTATAGTGTAAACCCTATGTCTATGTTTATATACTACACAGTTACAAGATAATCGCTAATTGATATGGAATATAATTCTGCTTCCTAAAATATATCAATCAGATATCTTTTCTTCCAAGTATTCCATTTTTCACGGAACTCCTTCTTCATGCATATCTCTTCTTATGTTTATCTCGATCTTCTTTCCTTTAATAAGCTACTTTACTTATCTAATCGTCCTTCAGCACTTAAGTTCTGATATCCAACTTCTGATGATTATCTCCTGATAATATAAGTACTGATATCCTTAAGTCCTGACTTCCAGTATAAGTAATGATTCCCAGTTAAGTACTGATTTGTCCTGTTAAGTAAGATCTGAAAACTAAACATAAATCATATTAGCCATGACATTATCAAATATATCTAACATGAATATACTGCCATTGCGGGGGTAGAGCTATCTCATTTGCAACTTTTCCTACTCGCTTCAAAACTTCGAATGGCCCTATATACCTCGGACTCAGCTGACCTTCCTGACCAAATCGAATCAATCCCTTCCATGGCAAAACCTTTAGTAATACCAATGATCCTATTTTAAAGTTTATGTCCTTCCGATGTAAATCTGCATTCTTCTTCTGTCTGTCCTGAGCGGCTTCCAATCTTTTCCGAATTAATACCACTGCCTCTTTCGTTTGCTGTACTAATTCAGGTCCTAATAATTTCTTTTCCCTACCTCATCCCAATACATAGGTGATCTACACTTCCATCCATATAAGGCTTCGTAAGGTGGCATTCCAATGCTGGCATGGTAGCTGTTATTATAAGAAAATTCTATCAACGGTAAATGATCATCCCAATTTCCCTTGAAATCCAAAGCACATACTCTTAACATATCTTTGATCGTCTGAATCGTTCTCTCACTTTGGCCATCAGTTTGAGGATGATAAGCGGTGCTCATATTTAACTTAGTTTCTAAACATTCTTGAAATTTTTTCCAGAACCTTGAATTGGATCTTGGATTCTGATACTATAGACACAGGTACCCCATGCTTGGTGACTATCTCATCCTAATATATTTTAACTAGCTTTTCCAAAGAATACCTTTCATTAATCGGAAGGAAATGCGCTGACTTGGTCAATCTATCAATGATTACCCAAATGGCATCGTGATTCGATCTTGTCTTTGGCAAACCCACCACGAAATCGATTGAATCTCTTTCCATTTCCACTATGGAATCTCCAAAGGCTGCAGCAATCCACTAGGCCTTTGATGTTCTTCTTTTACCGTCTGACATACGTGACACTTACTAACCCAATCCGTAATCTCTTTCTTCATTTTTGGCCACCAAAAGTGATTCTTTAAATCTTGGTACATCTTTGTGCTACCACGGTGGATGGAAAACCTAGAGTTGTGCGCTTCGTGCAATATTTCATTCTTTAATTTCGCTACATTAGGAATCCAAATGCGAGAGGAAAAGCTAAACAAACCTTGGCTATCCTTTTGAGTACATAACTCTTCTCCTGTCAGAGTATTCAAGTCCTGTTCCATAACTCCTTCTTGACACCTTTTAATCTTTTCCATCAACGCTGGCTGGAAAGTAATCTCGTATAGCTGCTTCTGACTTCCATTTGATACTCGAACTTCAATCTCCATCTTTTCTAAATCTCAGGCTAGTTCATCCGCGATACGAAACATATTTAATTTTTCTTTTCTACTGAAGGCATCAGCCACCATATTGGCCTTACCTGGATGATAATTAATCGAACAATCATAGTCCTTAATCAGTTCCAACCACCTTTTTTGTCTCATGTTTAAATCCTTTGGGTGAATATATACTTTAAGCTTTTATGATCCGTATAGATATCATTTCTCTCCGTACAAGTAATGACGCCATAACTTCAAAGCAAACACTATAGCTGCCAACTCAAGATCATGAACTGGATATTTCTGCTCATGGGGTTTTAACTGCCTAGACGCATACGCGATAACCTTATCATGTTGCATTAGCACACAACCTAATCCTTTGAGAGAAACATCACTATAGATTATGAAATTCCCTGTTTCATCTGGTAATGCTAACACTGGTGTTGTCACTAGCCTCTTTTTTAACTCTTGGAAACTTTCTTCATATTTCTTAGTCCAACAAATCTCTCATTCTTCCGGGTCAGCTTGGTCAACGGGGTTGCAATCTTGGAAAAGTCCTTTACTAATCTTCGGTAATATCCTGCTAATCCAAGAAAACTTCTAATTTCTGTTGGGGTCTTCGGTTGCTCCCATCTGGATACCGCTTCAATCTTTACAGGGTCTACCTTAATACCATCCTTACCCACTATATGACCTAAAAACTGAACTTCCTCCAACCAAAATTCACATTTTGAGAACTTAGCGTATAGCTGCTTTTCTCTCAGCCTTTACAAATAAATCCTTAGATGTTCAGCATGGTCATCTTTGGTCTTTGAGTAGATAAGGATGTCATCAATAAATACAATAACAAACTTATCCAGATACTCCTTATACACCCGGTTCATTAAATCCATAAAAGCTACTGGCGCATTAGTTAATCCAAATGACATCACTAGGAACTCATAATCGCCATACCTGGTTCGAAAGGCAGTCTTTGGTATATCTTCAGGCTTGATCTTCAACTGATGATAGCCCGATCTTAAGTCGATCTTCGAAAAGCAACATGCTCCCTTAAGTTGATCAAACAAATCATCAATCCTGGGTAGGGGATACTTATTCTTGATGGTTAACTTATTCAATTCTCGATAGTCAATACACAATCTCTTGCTTCCATCCTTTTTTCACAAATAACACTGGCACGCCCCACGGGGATACACTTGGTCTGATTACCGCTTTATCCAAAAGTTCCTAAAGTTGTTTAGCTAGCTCTTTCATCTCTCCTGGGGCCATACAGTAGGGTGCCTTTGAAACTGGTTCTGCTCCCAGAATTAGATCAATAGAAAACTCAATCTCCCGATCGGGTGGTAATCCTAGTAATTCGTCCGGAAACACATCTGAAAATTCACTAACTACCAGGATCTCCCCCAAACTGGGTACCTTCTTCTCAGTGTCCACGATATAGGTGAAGTACGCTTCACATCCTTGTTTCAATAACTTCTTTGCTTCCAACATCGAAAGAAATTTCTTTTCCTGCTTCGGTCCTTGATAAATTATCCTTTTGTTATCTTCTGTATATAACAAAACTTTCTTTTTCTTACAATCAATATTTGCCTTATGCTGGGACAATCAATCCATTCCTAGAATCACATCAAACTCTCCTAACTGAAAGGGTATTAAATCCACTGAAAAGAAATGCCCACAAATTTCTAGTTGACACCTAGGACAAAACTGGTTTACTGAAACTTTATCCTGATTAGCCACTTCTATAGACAAGGGCTCATTTAGATCCTCCAACATCAAATCCATATTACTTACACATTCTTTAGATATAAAAGACTTAGACGCTCCTGAGTCAAATAAAACTTTAACAGGCACGAAATTTTGAGAAAGCGTACCTGCAACTACATCTGAATCCTGAGCATTAGATCTCTTGGTCATCTTAAAGCTTCTGGCTCTTGCTATGCTAGTTGCTGGTCCTTGAGATTCACTACCTCCTACACTGCCTTGAGTAGCCATCTTGTAGTTTCTGGAGATGTGCCCAACCTTACCACACTTAAAGCAGGTGACTCCGAAGTTTCCTGTGTTACACTCTGACGTATAATGACCCTTTTTATCGCATATAAAGCACTGGACATCCTTCCTGCACTGACCACTATGCTTTTTACCACATGACTTACAATCCATAACTGGCCTGGTTGGCTGAACTGGGGTAGAGGCAACTGAGGTGACACTAGAACTCGTCTGAGCCATGCCTTGCCTTCTAAATCTCTTATTCCTATTCCGGCCAAACTTCCTTGGGAACTTCTGAATAGACTCCTCCTGGTCTGCATTACCTATACCACCTTCAAACTTTCTCTTCTTATCACTCCTTTCCTTGGAGGCCAACTTCTGATCACTCTCAATCACCAGGGCGGCTTGAACTATAGAGGTTTACGTCTTAAGCTATAGGGACACCACTAGAACTTTCGGCTTCAGTCCTTGCTGAAATCTCCTAGATTTCTGAATTTCAGTGTTCACATATCCAGGGGCTAGTTGGGCCAACTCCGTAAACTTGGCCTCATACTCAACCACACTCTTTTCTCCTTACTTCAATTCCAAAAACTCCACTTCCAACTGACTTTGCAAGCAATCCGGAAAATACTTTTCTAGGAATAACTCCGTAAATCTGACCCAAGAGACAGGGCCTTCTCCTTCTAATGCACGCACAGATTCCCACCAAAAACTTGCTACACCTTTGATAAAGTAACTGGCATAATCCGACTTAGAATCATCACTGACCTGAATAAGGGTGAAGGCTTTCTCCATTTGCTTAAGTCAAATTCTAGCAGCAATCGGATCTACCTCACCCTTAAACTCTGGTGGTTTAACTGACTGAAAAGACTTGAAGCTAACATTCTGATTTGACTCTCTTTGCTGGGGTTGTTGTTGGAGCTGCAGCTGTTGTTGGATTTGTTGGTGTTGTTGTTGTATAAATTGTTGTTATTGTTGCAGGAATTACTGTTGCTGTTGCTGGTTGTTCTTGCTACTGAGCCATCTGATTAGACTGTTGGCACAGCGAATCTAGTAATACATCCATGACTGGGCCCCCTTCAGAGTTCCTGCTGTAGGAATTGGACAGGAAATTTTTCTTGGGAGGCATTCTCCTAAAACACGAAAAAAAGGTTTTATATGAAAATTGTGCCCCCGGGTAGCAACAGTTTTATGCATCAGGAGAATGCGGTCACAATTAAATATTCCCTTCCTTGTTTATTTAGGGTCCATCCATGATGCATAACTAAATTTAACAAAAACTGCAACAAATAGAACAATAATAATAACAGCAATAACAAAAGTGCAATAAGATAAAACCAACAGTAATACCATAAAAGAACGATAGTACAACAATATCACAAATCCATCTAACAACTACAGTACAACACTCAAAATATACTAGATACACAACAAAATTGGCTGTCATAGAAGCCCCGCCTAATACAAACTATAATACATAATAAACATACATAGGAAAAGCATCTACAGAACTCCTATAACTAACTCTGAGCTCTTTATCTCACTGCAGCAACTCTGATCTAGCCACTGCCACTACCACCGATGGATCTTAACTCAAATACCAACCAGTTCACGAGATCCTGGTACCGAACAGCTCTAAACTCGGAGCTAATGAAACGGTCAATGGTCCGGGATCTCTCTACAGCAGCCTGAGTCAAGGATCACACTCTCTCTTGCACATCTGGTGAAGGGGCAGGGATGCCCTGGAAAGGCCCGACCGGAATCTGGTCAAGCTGTGCTACTAACCCTGGGCTCTGCTCTCTGATCAAAGACTGGTTCACCGATCGGTGAACATGGTAAGGGATTGGGGAGGATGCACCTAAAAGAATGGATGGAGGAACAGGTGGTCTCGAGGTGGAGGAACTGGGACC
Source organism: Apium graveolens (assembly GCF_009905375.1). Lineage (NCBI taxonomy): Eukaryota > Viridiplantae > Streptophyta > Magnoliopsida > Apiales > Apiaceae > Apium > Apium graveolens. The sequence continues at coordinate 142,271,329 of NC_133655.1, read as the reverse complement.
ACATCCTGGCGGGAAATCCCTAACCATCGACACTGACCTTCGTACCCAGCGAGGACGGGCACTAGGTCCCGACACACCTCCTGGTGCAATTGGAGGAACGGGTGGATGAGGCATGGGAGTCTCCTCAGCTAAGACATCCAAAGTCCGCTCAGAGTCTGAATCATCTGAATCTGATTGATTCCCCCGAGAAGGAGAACTGGAGATCACTATGGGCCACTGTCATCCATATCAATATACAAGGAATATACAACGAGGTTAAGGCAAGCTTATTAAAGTATTAATAGATGTCAGGGTAACGCCGTCGGAACCCTCGACTGACTCTTAGGGTTGCTCCTCTAAATGAGTTGCTGACTCACACATTAAGACACACTTCCTACACCTTTCTGACTCAATCCTTTACCTAAATTAGGGACTTGAACCTGTGGCTCTGATACCAACTGTGACGGCCTCAACCCCGGGGTCAGGGGCTGACATCACCAAAATATAATAAACTACAATATAACCTACTAAATAAACTTTAGTATAATACACGACCCCAAACCAGGAGCCGATACAGGTTCAAGTATTATTGAGGTTACAAAACAACACTAACTTATTCAAGATCCGACATCCTAACTTATTATAGCAACTCATCAGACCTCAGGGTCTGATACAAACTACCTCAGAGGAGCCGGGACCGGAGGGGGCTGACACTCTACGCTTACCTGGTCTTCTAGATATCTGCAATAAATAAGTACAAAACAAGCTGCAAGGGTGAGCAATCCATTGCTCAACAGTACCTCTATATGAATAACCAGTAAAACAGGATATATAAAAACAGTATAGGAACAGATATCAAAACTAGTTTACGTACAACAGATGAAACAGATATAAACCGGATATCAAAACTAGCATGCTCTGCAAATAATATCATCTGTAGTGTGCTGTGTCAAAATACCAGAGTCCAATTTTAGCATGCTATTTCCTTTCCAAAACCACTGTCCATTTCTGGACCCATAAATCATCTATCCCGTTACGGGGACCATAAACCATTTGTTCCGTTACGGGAACCATTAAACCAAAGTCAGATATAAAAGTGGATGAATTTTAGGGACAGTTGATCAGTCTATCCCACCAAAAATTATTCCAGAACTCAGAGACTAGCTAGGTCTCTGTTATGCTGGACTAAGCGGCCTACCAGTGCGCGCATCCGACTTAGCCTCTTACGCAACCATGTTGGGCCGTTACCTAATAATGGGCATCTTACGCCACTGACCATCCAATATCTGATTCGTGTTTATCCAGTTTTTAAAATCAATTACACCTATCTCTTTTTAAACGATTACAACACACATTGTAAAAATCCTTTTTAATTTTAATCGCAATCTAGAGATAGGAATTTTTAGAAGTTACTTTTTCCCCAAAACATCCGTTAATAAAACATAATTAAATACGGGGAATACGTAATTTAAAATGTTATGTTCCAGTACTTAATTTAAATCAACACTATTCATATATACTGAACTGTAAAAGATTAGTTCAGGGGTACTTGCCTTGCGAAGCTTTGTACTAACACTGGCTTGACTCTACTTGACTTCAACTACGGGGTCCTTCGACTCGAACCTACGAAATCGAAACAACCTAGGTTAAATGACCGATTATGCTTGACTTTTCCTCACTAAACTAATTACCCAACGATACAATTCCCGACTCGTATGTAGTCAAATAATAATAATATACATGCAATAATAGTACACATAGCAACCAGGGTTCAATTTGTATTAAACGAGATATATACACTCGATTCGTAATTAAAGGTAATTTTTAGAAAAATTTGGACATCGACTCCTCTGTTTATAGACCTACCCGTCGAAACATCAATCGACGTCAATTCCCAACAAATCAATTCGAACTGCCACATAAATAAATTTATAGTCCCGAAAATAATTTATACAAGTTATTTATTTATTTAAAATATTTAGGACTCAAAACAGCGCACGACGACAAAACTTATTGGTGCCCGAAAATATACGGGTGTCCGAATAAATTTCACCAATTAAAATTTATCGCTCACTTAATTTATAATTTAATATCACGAATTTTAATCAAGAATTTCCTGCAGCAAAAAGGAATTTAAAATTAAAAATTATAACAGTCCAAACCAACTGCACACACGGGCCCAACAAAAGCCCAACACAAAAATCCAACAGCCAGGCCCAAATTTCAGGCCCAACTGCAAACAGAACAAGCCCAAACCAACAACCGGAGAAAATAGGAGCAAAAATACGGCACCACACGGCCACACGCTGACGTCGCCGCAACACACACACACACACATCACAACTCACACACACAGACTACACATACATGCACACACATATACATATATATATACATATACACATATATATATACCGAACACAACCACACCACCGCCACCACGCCAGAAACCGGCGGCAACGGCGGCGAAACAAGAAAGGAAAATGGCGGCCAGAACAGGGAAACAAGCAAAAGCAATTACCAGGGACAGGAGGCGATAGGGCGAGAAGAAAATCAAGAGAAAGAAGAGAAATCGATAGATTCGATTGAGAGGAAGAGAGAGCAGGAAAGAACTGAGAGAGAGAGAGAGAAGGCACAGGGGAAATAACAGAGAGAAAGGAAAAGAAACAAGGCACAGACACGTATCACAGTGAAAACAAGAGTTTAACACGTGACCCTGGTCTAATTTTTACAAACATTTGGTTCATCCCTGCTTACAATAACGTACCAACTACGCTCTTAAACATATCGATAAAATTTACAACTTTATACCAAAATTCTCGAAATATTCGGAATAAATAAAAAACAAAATTTTCAAGATTTTTAAACTATTTTTAAAATGCAACTAATATCCATTTTTCACGTTTAAGCGAAACTAGGCGCGGGTAGAATTAATCCCGAAAATAACCAAAATAATTTTAAAATTCTTAGAATATTATGAACTTAATAAAATATGAGTTTCATGATTTTTGAAGATTCCTGGAATTAAATATGGATTTTACAATTAAACTAAATCAGAAAATCATTCAAGAATAAATAATTAACAGAATATTGATTTGTAAATTTTATAAAATCCAAAAAATAATCATTGCAATTATTAAACATAAAAAATTTTTAGAGACAACCCAAATAATTTTTGAAAATTAGATTGTCATAAAATCACTTTTTAAAAGTGAAATAAAAAAATAAAATGGTGCAACAATTAATCATTAAAACACACCACGTAATCCAACAATCATATATAAACAATAATAAGTCAGACATAGGGACCATAATTAATATAAATTTTTTATTAAATTATTTACGCAATAATTACATATTTAAATATTACAAAAATGTACGAGTCATTATAATTTTCCTGAGTTAGACTAGCCCTTCCTTCTGTTTGAGCAGTTCAAAATACTTCTTTTTATAATCCACAGGCTTAAACTTCTTTCTTTCAGAATCAGGCTTTCTACATTCACTAGCAGAATGACACTCAAGCCACATTTGAAACATTTGAATTTTGACTTATCAACCATGTTTATGTTTGGCTTGGATGCTCCAAAATTCTTCTTGAATTTGAGCTTGGCAAACCTTTTGGATAGAAAAGCCAGATGTTCATCTATGTCATCCATATCATCTTGACTAAGATGATCTTCATGTTCAACTACAAGCCCTTTCTCTTTTCCTTCACAAACTCTAGGGTTTGGTGCAGATTCCATAGCTTCTACCTTCACCTCTTTCTCTCTCTCTATCTCTCTTTCTCATCAACTAATGCAATGGATCCTCCCTTCTTCCTTCCTTTCTCCAGCTGCTCATCTTGCTCTATTTCAAGCTCATAGGTCTTTAAAATCCCATAAAGCCTGTCCAAGGTAAATTCCTTATAATCTTGAGAGTTTCTTAGTGAGACTGTCATAGGCTTCCATTCCTTTAGCAGAGATCTAAGGAATTTGAGGTTTGAGTCCTTTGTTTGATAGAATCTTCCATGCAGCTTTAGAGCATTTAGTAGTTTTTGAAACCTACTAAATATGTCAGTGAGTAACTCACTTTCTTTACTATGAAAATGCACATATTGCTGGATCAAAAGTTGCATTTTGTTTTCCCTTACTTCCAGTGGTGATAGTTGTTTTTGTCCAGAAATGGAATTTTTACTCCAACATCTTTTCTGCTCATCTTGTTAGTTGTTGTGATCTTTAAACTCTTAGTTTTTCAAGAGCTTGTTCTGATACCAATTGTTATTCCCAAACAATCTAACAAAAAATTACAGAAGGGGGGTTAAATGTAATTTTGGTTTCTTTTTTATTTTAGAATTGTTCTATCTTAAATATATAATTGTGTTTAATTTAGCTAAGATGCGGAATGAAAATATTGAAGAAATCAAACACAAAGTAATTAAACACGAGTATTTAAAAACTTTATGGTGGATTGAACTTTTCTACCAGATATATATATATATATATATATAAACGAGAACTCTGTGATGCAAGGTTTGCACACAGCTTCCTATAAGTAGAACTTACAAAGAACAGAGAAATTCTTTACATATACAACTTTATATATTTCTCTAGTAAATTTTTTACTGACTTGATTCTATTCTACTTGCTACCCTTGGTTTATATATCACCAAATTACATGATAAAAAGATAAAAAAATAAGACAAAATGTTTCTTAGTCTAATTACATGCTTCTTCATTTCTCTATCCAGCATCTTTGAATATCTTTAAGTTAGCATGGAAATGGAAATATTTTTTTGTTCTCTAAAACCTGTAAATAGGCTGGCACATTCCATTTTCATATAATCAACCCATGTGATTGTCAAGTCACCATCAACTGCTATTTGAATTTAAACATCCGTTAAAACTTCATTAGATCATCTGTTGAAACTGTGTTGAATCATCTGTCAAAGCTTCACTAGATCATCCGTTGAATGTGACTTGGGTCATCCGTCGAAGCCTTGTAGAATCATCGGTTGAAAGTCTTCCATAACAGTTAACTCTATTTCACTTATGCAAAATTACAAGGTATCTAATATTTATAATTAGCCAACCTATTTTGCATATCAAGCTAGTAGTCAACATGACTTTGAATATCCTACAACTTCTAGACTCTTTAAGGTATTGTAGAATGCAGAAATGTGTTACAAGACTTATTGATACATAAGCTACTCTCTCAATGGAAGTTAAAGTGATCATCCGTTGAAAGCTACACATACACTAAAATAAATCTACTAAGGTGTTTTTTTAACTTATCATCAAGTGCACAATATATTCCTAACAATCTCCCCCAATTTATGTCTACTGGAATTGTAGGCATAATTTAAGAGAAACTTGATGATAACAAGAAACCATATGAATACAGACTGATTACAGTAGATAAAATTAACAAGTGCTACAATTTATTGAAAATTATACAGAGGAAGGATTATAGAAAATCTCACAGGCTATTTTCAAGGTGCTCCTCTAGAATGAGCAAATTTAACTTATTTCCTTGACTGTCTGAACTTATTTCCCAATTTCTCATTGTTTTCTTCAATCTGGTGTTGAAGTTGCCTGTAGAATTCAGATTAATCTTCATTTATCTGATCTTGCATTTCTTGCATCTCCATGAGAGTTTCATTGCTTGAAATTTTTAGTTGATCCTCTAATCTGAAGAATCTTCTGGTGCATTTCTCATCCTTGAACTCCATCAACCAATATGTCCTCAAATGCACTCTATTTCCTGTGTATTGAATTGTTAAGACTTTTGGGAGTGCATATGGGCCTCTCCAACTATTCCTTATCTCCTCAATTTTATTCAGTACCATCCTTTTAGCAACAATGTTGAACCCAAAGTTCTTCTTTATTGAGGAGAAAATCTTTACTAGAACAGAATAGCCTTCATTGAGAATCATGTGAAGAGGCCAAGTTACCTCTTTTCCACCCTTATACCTGAAGACCAATCTCTCTGGAAGATGCTTGTAAGCATCAATGGCTCTTACTTCTTCTAGCCCATCCAAATAGAGGTCTATGTCTGAAAATTCCTTGATGTCATAGATGAAGACTTGATCTCCCTTGTTGACAGTTGGTTTGCGTTTGGCTAAGGCTTTAGATTGAAGTTTTCAGGTTTGGCATTTTTGATTGCTCTTGACTTTCTTTTCTTTGGTTTGGTTAGGATTGGGATGTTTAGATCAGGGAGTGGTAGGCTTTCCCAATCTATAGGTTCATCCTTAGGAATTATGGGTTCACTATGGAAATTCATGTCAGAATAAACCTTGAATTCAGCCTGCTCTATTTTGGGCATGACTGGTTGACTTGTAGTGGTAGATTGGGTTGGCATGTACTCTTCCTTGTCTTCATCAAAATCCTGCTTCCTCTTTGGTCTGAATTTTAGTCTTGGTTCCTTTGTCTGCTGTGGTTCTTGTTGCTTTTCTTTAAATAGAGTCTCAGCTATCACATCAAGCATTACAGATTTTGTATTTGCAGGCTTCTTAGCTTGGTCTGCACACAGCTTCCTATAAGTAGAACTTACAAAGAACAGAGAAATTCTTTACATATATAACTTTATCTATTTCTCTGGTAAATTGTTTACTGACTTGATACTGTCTACTTGCTACCCTTGGTATATATCACCAAAGTTACATGATAAAAGACAAAAAAAATAAGACAAAATGTTTCTTAGTCTAATTACATGCTTCTTCATTTCTCTATCCAGCATCTTTGAATATCTTCAAGTTAGCATGGAAATGGAAATGCTTCTTTGTTCTCTAAAACCTATAAATAGGCTGCCACATTCCATTTGCATCTAATCAATCCATGTGACTATCAAGTAACTATCAACTCCTATTTAAATTTAAACATCCGTTGAAACTTCATTGGATCATCTGTTGAAACTGTGTTGAATCATCCGTCGAAGCTTCACTAGATCATCTGTTGAATGTGACTTGGGTCATCCGTCGAAGCCTTGTAGAATCATCCGTTGAAAGTCTTCTATAGCAGTTAACTCTATTTCACTTATGCAAAATTATAAGGCATCTGATATTTACAATTAGCCAACCTATTTTGCATATCAAGCTAGTATCCAACATGACTTTGAATATCCTACAACTTCTAGACTCTTTAAGGTATTGTAGAATGCAGAAATGTGTTACAAGACTTATTGATACATAAGCTACTCTCTCAACCAATGTTGAAGTGATCATCCGTTGAAAGCTACAAATACACTAAATTAAATCTACTAAGGTATTTTGTTTAACTTATCATCAAGTGCACAACATATTCCTAACAGTTACTTTAAGAAATGAGTGTGGACAACTTTTTTGAATAGAAAAATAAAGTCTCAAAAGTATGTCTTGAATAGACATTTTAGATAGAACACTCAAAGATAATAACCATCATTGGCTTATAATTAAATCTTTCATAAATTTCTTCTTTAACAACAGTTACCTCATATAGTGTGCTTAATCTATACTGAAGTGATCACATGAACTTAAACAAAGATTAGTTTATTCACATGCACTTTTAATAACATATGTAGTTAAGCATGCAGTAATGATTTGGATATAAACAGTTAAAAGCATTCAAGCACACACAAGAAAGTAAACAAATAGTCATTCACTTAAAGAATCAAAGAAGGCAAAAAAATTTTCATTAATCATTAAGAAGCAGAGTACAAGATTTTATAGAATTTTAAGCATAAAACTCTAAAACAATCTAACTATTCGGTCTTCTTCTGCCTCTTTGTTGCTTCAAGCTTCTTCATCAACCTCTGCTAGAAGATTCGTGACATAGAACCTGCAAGAGAAATGATATTCTCTTGTAATTCCAACCATATGAGGCGACGTTGTTCTTCCTGGAGGCATTGTTGTGCAGCCTCCTCAACTCTTCTCATCTCTTCAAAGCGGACGTATATTCTAAAGAGATGAAGTGACTGAGTTTCATCTGAGTGAAGTCGATCAAGAATCGATTGTGGGATCTCAGAAGGAGGATAATCTTGGACATTAAAGATTACTTTTAGATAAAAGGGATCGAAATACAGCCTTCCATATTCAGGAATGGAGACTGGCCGATAAGCTCCATGTGAAAGTGAATAAACAATGGCCATAGATTCTGAATGAAGAAATTGAGTGAATTTTGGAGTTTAAATGAAAAAGGCAGTGAAAAGTTTTGAAAGTGGAGGGTTTGAATTTATAGCAGAGAAGTTAGAAACTGAAGGGACTCTCTGATTAACCATATAATAATTAACATAATACGTATACATGATTACGCGTATCTTGGTAAACAAAAAGTAATCTCTCTCTTCAGATTCCTATTCCCAATGTAAGTACTCGAGTATTACTAGATACTTGCATTATTAGCTAACCCATTTAAGCATTTAAAAGATATTCCACTAACTCACTGATTAATTAAAAATATTGCGTAACAATTATTTTGAACAAGTTCAAAATAATCAATGAAGTATAATAGTCAATCATAGTTTGACCATTATCAGTATTTTAATTACGACTATCGGGATTTATTAACTACTGATAGAATCTATTAGTCAAAGCAAGTTTAACTAATAAAATAGCATGTACGCATAATCAGTAGTTCAATATGTAATTTTCACATAAGATCATTTAACATCATTGCATGTTATCATGGTATCAACATTTAGCACAATGATCAGTATCTAACAAGTACTGACACTTAATAAGATACCATTCTTCAAAAATATCAGCAGTCTTAATTATCAGAGTTTGAGAATTGTCCTGATATCATTCCCAATTCATTCACCGATCTTGTGAGAGTAGCTTCACAGAGAGGCTTGGTGAATATATCTGCTACTTGCTGATATGTTGGAATAAAGACTAATTCCACTATACCTGCTTCCACATGTTCCCTTATGAAATGGTACCTGATGCTGATGTGTTTAGTCATTGAATGCTACACTGGATTTCCTATCATTGCAATAACACTTTGATTATCACAATATATAGGAATAGAAGAATAGTCTAACCCATAATCCAGTAGCTGATTCTTCATCCATAGAATCTGAGCATAACAGCTTCCTGCAACAATGTATTCTACTTCTGCAGTTGATGTGGAAATTGACTTTTGTTTCTTGCTAAACCAAAAAAAATCAATCTGCCACCAAGGAGTTGGCAGCTTCCAAAAGTGCTTTTCCTATCTATTTTGCATCCTGCAAAATCAGCATCTGAATATCCAATTAGCTTAAAATCTGAATCTCTAAGATACCATAATCCCAGATTCATGGTGCCTTTGAGATACTTAAAAATTCTCTTCACAACTAATAGATGAGGTTCTCTAGGATCAGCTTGGAACTTGCACAGAGACAGGTAGCATACATGATATCAGGTCTACTAGCAGTCATATATAGAGGTGATCCAATTATACCTCTGTAGTTAGTTATTTCTACTGAAGAACCAGTATTTAAATCTAACTTGGTTGCAGTGGCCATGGGAGTTGATGCAGTTGAGCAGTCTTGCATTCCAAATCTTTTGAGTAGATTCCTAGTGTATTTGGATTGATTAATGAAGATTCCTTCATCATTCTGTTTAACTTGTAACACCAGAAAGTAACTCAGTTTTCCCATCATACTCATTCGATACCTGAACTGCATTTGCTTTGCAAATCTCTCACATAATTTATCATTAGTAGATCCAAAAATGATATCATCAACATATATCTATACCAGTAACAAGTTCTCACCATGGTATTTATAAAAGAGAGTTTTGTCAATTGTACCTCTAGTGAAACCACTCTCTAACAGAAATAGAGCAAGTGTTTCATACCAGGCCCTTGGAGCTTGCTTCAATCCATTGAGTACTTTATCCAGTATGTAGACATGATCTGGATACTTTGGATCAATGAACCCTGGAAGCTGTTCAACATAAACTTTATCTTTGAGTTCTCCATTTAAGAATGCACTCTTCACATCCATTTGGAACACCTTAACCTTCTTGTGAGCAGCATAGGCAAGAAAGATTCTAATTGCCTCAAGCCTTGCAAACTGGAGCAAATGTCTCATCATAATCAATGCCTTCTTGTTATGAGTAACCCTTTGCAACCAGTCTTGCTTTATTACTTGTAATAATGCCCTCACTTTTAGTTTTGTTTCTAAACACCCATTTTGTGCCAACTACAAATCTGTTCTTTGGTCTTGGCACAAGAGTCCAGACTTTGTTCCTTTCAAATTCATTGAGCTCCTCTTGCATTGCTGTGACCCAGTCATCATCTTGCAGAGCTTCTTCAACCTTCTTAGGTTCAGTTTGAGATAGAAAATAATGGTAGAGGCATTCATTCTGAGTGGCTTTTCTTGTTCTTACACCATTATCAGGCTTTCCAATGATTAAGTCAGGTGTGTGTGACTTAGACCATTTTCTTGCAAATGGAAGTTGACTCTTAGAAGACGAACCTCCTCTTGATCCATGATCTCTCTGTTATTTCTTTGATTAGTACCACTATTATTTCCTGATGCTCCCCTTAAATCAGTATTCTCATTGTTATCAGTATTTGACTTATCAGAGTTTGAGGAAGATGATTTTGATGATCTTTCTACTGATGTTCTTTGAGTTGAATCACTTGAAGTAGTCTCTGGATTTGAGTCATATTGCTCCCCCTCAACATATGATTCAGTGTTAGAAGTATTTCCACTGTTCTATGGAACCTCGGAGCTTTGAGTGATATCACGATTTACTGTATCAGAGTCAGGATTTAAAAGTTCAGCATAAAGTACTTCATTTTCAAATCTCAATTTGTCATGGTCATCTGCATCTTCTAGACCTGTTATCTTCTTGTCATCAAAAGATACATGTATAGATTCCATGATTTTTCTTGTTCTCAGATTGTAAACTCTGAAGGCTTTTGTGGACAACGGATATCCCACAAAAATTCCTTCATCAACTTTTAGATCAAACTTGATTAGCTGCTTCGGATGAGTTTTGAGAACAAAACACTTACAACCAAAAATATGAAAGTATTTCAAATTTGGCTTCTTTCCCTTCACCATCTCAAATGGTGTTTTTCCATGCTTGTTGATCAATGTTGTATTTTGTGTAAAGCAAGCAGTTTGCACAACCTCAGCCCAGAAGTAGGTAGGCAATCTTGCTTCTTCTACCATGGTTCTTGAAGCTTCTATCAGAGTTCTATTTTTTCTTTCAACAACTTCATTTTGTTGTGGAGTTCCAGGAGCAGAAAACTCTTGTTTTATCCCCTTGAGTTTGCAGAACTCTTCCATAGAGCAATTCTTGAATTCAGTTCCATTATCACTTCTGATGATCTTCACTTTATATGTTGATCCTATTTCCAGCTCCCTCACATGATCAAGAAGAATGGATGAAGATTCATCCTTGATGTGCAGAAAATACACCCATGTGTATCTTTTATATTCATCAACAATTACGAGTGCATACCTCTTCTTGGTAATTGACATAACATTCACTGGACCAAAGAGATCAATATGAAGTAGATGATATGGTTCAAGAATTGAGGATTCAGTTTTACTCTTGAAATAAGTTTTTCTTTTCTTGGATTTCTGGCAAGTCACATAATCCATTAGGAGTAAAAATTGCATTGGGCAATCCTCTCACAAGATCTTTCCTCACAAGTTCATTGAAATTATTGAAGTTGAGGTGAGAAAGTGTTTTATGCCAGTTCCAGCTATCTTTCACAGATACTCTACATAGTAGACAAACTTCTGATTCATCAGTACTTGTGGAGACCCTGGCTTCATATAAACTACCATGTCTTACACCAGTCAATGCAATCTTGCCATTAGACTTACTGACAATTTCACAATGCTCCTTATAGAAGTTGACATTGTAACCTCTGTCACAGATTTGACTCACACTGATCAGATTATGCTTGAGTCCTGCAACCAGAGCTATATTTTCAATGATGACTTTTGCCATATCCCAAGATTTTTCCTAAGTTACCATCTCCATAAGAAACGCTTGGGCCAGCCTTCTCCTCAAATTCTGATAGCATGGATTTATAACCAGTCATATGTCCTGAGAATCCACTGTCCAAGACTAGAGCATTCCTCCTATCACCTTGCAATCAGTAATTTCAATCAGTTAGTGTTTTTAAGGACCCATACTTTCTTGGATCCTTTGGCCTTTTTAAGTTTGTTAACATATGCAGCAAGAGACTTTTTATCAGAGTTTATGTTAACATCCTTACTATCAGTATTTATACATGCAGAAACATATTTTTCTTTAATTAAAGAGGGTTTCAGTTTATAATAATCATAATACAAATTGTAATACTCTTTACATGTATAAATAGAATGCCAAACACTGCCACAATAAAAACAAGGTATCTGTGGTTTATATCTAACTGTTCTAATCCTAAACTATGATTTGGAAGGAACATAATTTGTCTTTTTATTCTTCTTGCAAGAATTAGCAAGATGATTAGTGCTACCACAGTTTGAACAGGTCTTTCTAGGTACATTAGGAGGGGTTACATAATTTTCATTCTTATTAACACCTACCTTGCCATTCCTATTTTTCCTAGACCTTTTCCTCTTGTCTTTCATGTGAAGATCCTTCAGTTTTTGGTTAAGCTGTTTCTGAGTCATTGAACCAATATTTACTGATTTTGTGTGAACTTGTTCACTTTTATCAGTAATTAAGTTTGATCTAGGTGCTGAGGTTGTACTTTCCTCATGGATTGACTTAACAGTAATAACACTTGGATTAAACTTAATGGTCTTTATCTGAACCTTGTTCAATTTGACCTTGCTATCAGTTTTTATTGGTTCTGTTTTCTCAGTTTCTTTTCCACTTTTCTTATCAGAATTAGATTTAGCAGAATATCTTAATCCTGATACCCCACATCCATTCTCTAAAATTTCATGAGTTGTCTTTCCTGAGTTAGTCCAAAGTTTAGTAACTTCTCTTTCTTTAGCTAACTCCTTCTCTAGATAAGCATGCTTTTCTAACAATTTTTCTTTAACATAAACAACATTATCTCTTTCTTTTTGAATTTCTATCATGGAAAGCAACTCAATTTCTAGGTGATTATTCCTTTTCTTTAACACAGAGTTTTCACTCTTGATTCTATTATTCTGTAAGGTTTGATCCCTATAACTAACATGCAGAGTCTTAAGAAATAATCTTAATTCATAGATATCATCAGTATCAAAAGCAAGAATAGTCTGAAGTACCTTTAATTCAGCATTGTCAGCCTCAACATCAGCTTTTGCCATGAGAGCATAATTGACTCCCTCATCTTAATCTGATGAATCATGTCGATTTCTCTTCTTTAAGATCAAAGCTTGTTTCTTCTCAGCTCTGTGTTTTCTAGTATTAGGTCACATACACTGTAGAAGGGGGTTGAATACAGTGTATAATACAATCAAATCGAATTTAGAACACAAGTATGTAATAAAGAATAATCTTATTAATAAAACAGTATAGCAATGGAACCGTTCTCTCTCAGTGATGAACAAATATCACAAGAGCTGCTAGGGTTACAATCAATAATATTCTCGATAATGATAACACTTATAGTGTAAACCCTATGTTTGTGTTTATATACCACACAGTTACAAGATAATCTCTAATTGATATCGAATATAATTCTGTATCCTAAAATATATCAATTAGTTATCTTTTCCTCCAAGTCTTCTATTCTTCATAGAATTCTTCTTCATGCATATCTCTTCTTTTTTTAGTCTTGATCTTCTTTCCCTTCTCCCTTCAATCAGCCGCCTTCCTTATTTGAAAGTCTTCTTAAGTCCTGATATTGTGTCCTGATGTATATCTTCTGATATCTTAAGTTCTGATAACTTAAGTTTTGATATCTTAAGTTCTGACTTCAGTATAAGTAGTGATATCCAGTTAAGTCCTGATTTGTCCTGTTAGTCAAGATCTAAAAACTAAACACAAATCATTATTAGACATGACATCACAAATATATCTAACATCTAGCAGTCAGTTGAAAAGTGTCCAACTCCATCACAGTTGAAACATATCTCTTTTAACTTGTCAGGTTTTCCAGATCTAGATTCCTTCCCATCAGTATTTCTTCTATTGTTCCTCTTATCAGGGTTTGAGGAACTGGAACCTTTTCTGGAAAATCTTCTACCTTTCTTGAAGTTCTTGTAGACCATCTTCTTGAATCTTTTAACCAGTAGGGCGACCATTTGATCCATGTCTTCATTGTTGTTATGATCACTGTCAGTATATGATTCAGTATAGTATTTGAGTCATCATCAGAAATTAATGATTCAATATCTGACTTTGCAATCATGGCTTTCCTTTTGGAGTAGCTTTTCCTCCTAGATTTCTCCTTTGGCTTCTCTTCAACCTTGAGTGCAACTGGTCTAGATTTAGATCATTTCCTCTTGCTTCTTTGCTCCATCTCTAGTTCATGGATTTTCAGAACTCCATAGATCTCATCTAGAGGTATGTCATCAAGTTCATAATTATCCCTTATTGATGTGACTTTAAAGTCCTATTTTTCAGGGAGAGCAAGTAGGAACTTCAAGTTTGAATCCTCCAAATCATATTCTTTGTCGACAAGGGATAAGTCATTCAACAACTTCTGAAATCTGTCCCAGATCTCAGTTAAGGACTCATTGTCACTTGAGTCAAAGTGCTCATATTCTTGAGTAAGTACTGTCCTCCTATTCTTCTTGATAGCGGTTATACATTGACTTTTTACTTCTAAAGCATCCCATATCTCTTTTGTTGTCTTACATCCAATGACTCTATTGGACATAACACTATCAAGACTGCTGTGCAGGATATGTCTGACCTTAGCATCCTTCATGATAGATGAGAGATCTTCAGGAGTATATTCCTTCCTGTCTTTATCTATCATCTTCTCTGGTTCTCATGCAAGCGAAACAACTAACTTCATTAGTCTATGAGGACCATCATAAATCCTGTTCAGACATTCAGGATTTGTGGCTTCCAAACACAGGCCATCCTAAATTTCCAGATTGGATATTCATGTATCTTCAGGATAGGCAGCTTGATTGCTTCATACCTACTCATGTTGCTGCTTATCGGTGATGTGGCTGGGGGTGGTGGCTTCGGATTCTGCGTTTCTTCTTCTTTGTCTCCCATTGCAGATTGATTTTCAGATCTTAAATTGTTTGTACGTTAACAGCAAGCTCTGATACCAATTGTTAGGCCCTTAATCAACTGTAGAGGGGGGGGGGGTGAATAAAGCTAATACAATTAATTCGATAAAGCTTTAATAGAATCAATAGTTTTTATATTAACTGATAAAAACTTATTACAAATGTACTCTCTCGAAAGGATGAACAAATATCCTTGAGAGCTGCTAGGTTATGCGAAAGATATAACAATGTCATAATGCTTATAGCATGAACCTAATCTGTGCTTTATATAGAGCACGACTACACAATGTATAAGGAATCCTATTCTATTAACAAGGAAACTTATACAATGCTTCTGAGATAAAATCCTTCACCGCCTTGAGTTCTTATTTCCTTTTCCTTATCGAAGATCAACTAATGTGATAAATACTGATTACACCATCCGTTGACATCATCATCCGTTAATATCATCATCCGTTGAAATCATCATCATCCGTTGATACATAAATTCTGATGTGAACTTTTGATAGTTTCTGCTTGATATCATCAATTGCTCCTAACATACTGCTTATCTCTAGCATAGGTATGATGCAGTTCATAAGCTCTACTTTAGAGCAATTGTATTTGACAAAGAAATATCATGATTTCAACACGTGCATGCATATATATATAACATATCATCATACTTCCCAAAACATACATGCATATATATATCGCAAAATTTTGCTAATAATATTCATGCAATTATCACAAGATAACGCATATATATATATATATATAATCACAGCAACAGTAATACGGGAAGAAAACTTGCCTGAGTGTTCTGGGGTAGACTTAAGCTTAGAGTGGGTCCGGTAACCTATGAACAATAACATAAGCCGGAATTAATCCTCGATCACTTAAGAAACTAAAATTTACTCATGCAAACCCTAATGTTCGCTTCTACACTTATGGATTTACATTAGTCGCTCGAGTACCCTTGGCTCCACCATTTTTATAAAATTAATCGTTAAACATTTTAAGGCGACTCTTATGCAAGGACTTTACCAACTGCCTAATCCACTTTACATAATTGTTTCATGTTCCAATAAGTCTATTAAGGGCCTTAAACATGGTCTCAAAGTTACTCGAGGGATAGGGATTCGTTTGCGAAATGCCGTTACTTAAAATGGTCGTTTCTCCTAAACCGTACAAAGGATCAAAGCGAACAACTTATCAAAACAAAGCTTAAATCATAAACTATCTAAGCATGACAGTGGTGAGTTCATAACAGTGGGTGTTCGGGTCCAAAAGTTAAGCACAAAAATAGTCTCTAGAAAAATGGCCATTACGATGGCTATACGTTAACGATTCCCAATTTTCAACTATGCAAA